>NC_092865.1:11652723-11778656 GCF_032062135.1 Pyxicephalus adspersus
TACAAAATAATATAAAATTAATACAAAGTACATAACTGGTAAATTCAAACGCTCATTTTGTATTGGATTGAATACAAACTCCCTATCCAATCCAATACAAAAAAATAAAAAAAAATAAAATAAAAGTAAATACATATTTTTTATATTCATATTATCTACTAGAACCCCTGTTCGGACATATTTCTGTAAGTTACAGGTCTACAATTTAAAAAAAAAATACAATGAAAAACAGTGGATCACTTTTGGTACAGAAATCTAGACCTCAGTGTAACGCTCAGGTGGTTAAGCTACATGCAGACACTAGATCACAGTAGGCACAAACAAGCATTGTACAGATGGTGCTGTTAATTCCATGTATTTGGGAGGACAAGCAAGGAATTTAGGCTGCTGGTCATTCAGTGATCTGGCAGTACAGATGACTGGGCAACATTCATTTTCACCCAAGATAATTATAAAGTCTGTTTCAAGTGTCGGAAATCTAGCATCTGTTTGTAGCTTTAGAATCTGTATATCAGCCATTTGTAGGACTCCAGCTGTTATACAGAGCACCCATTACCTGGAAAAGCCTGCTTCCAGCAGATTCTAACATCTGTGTATGTCAATCAGGTATCCTGTAGAGCAGGGGTGCCCAACAGGTGGATCCCGATCCACCGGTAGATCGCAAAGGCAACGCGAGTAGATCACAGAGCCCTGCCTTTCAAAATAAGTTCTACCACGCACAGGAGTTATCAAGTCCAAGTTTTTTTGTTGGTAGATCATTTTGACTTTTTTTGTCATTTTAAAAGTAGCTCCCAAGCCAAAAAAGTGTGGGCAATCCTGCTCTAGAGTAATAGGAGCGTGCAAAACTAGGATGTGTTCTGTAAATACTAACCAACCTCAATTAATGTTGACTATGACAACTTTTGGTGTGTCACAGTGAAGGGTGGCCTCTCTAAACTATAATGATACATCAAAGGTAGGCAATCACAAGATCCTATGAGGGTACTCCATGGCTGTAAGTCCCTGTAGAGGAGATTTGATGGAGAGTATGCATGTATATTGAAGTGCCTACTTCTAAAAGTAAAATCTGGTTTGACACAGAATTTCAGCCTATGTGTTTTTGTTAAATTTGCTCCTTTCAATGACCGCATTAATTTACTTTTACTCAGAAAATCAACACAATGCCAAATCAGATCAATGATGACCAAATTTGGGGGTTCACAAATGAAGCAATATTACCCAGATACATTGTGAAAGCCTTGATTGTAAATAAAAATTTTCTATTGGATTATGAGAAAAATTATATCTAATTTACACAGTTGCATTATTTCTTAGATCGCTTTAGCAGCTTACTCAATTCACTTGGCCGCGAGCAGTAAGTATAGGGTTTATATAGATATTTTACACTTCAAGGAACTTTCCACCTTGCTATCACAATGTTTGATTAGGCAGCAGAAAAGTAATTTTGTTGCAAAAGAAATTGATGTTATGGATCAAATCGCATTTGCATTTGAAAGAAGTGAGCACTGAAATACCACATTATATATTACTGGTGACACTTCACCCTAAGAACTGATATGAATGGCACAATGCTTAGCTGGAAAAAATTGAAGACAAAAAGAATTTATTTTTATCGTTTCAAAACCATAGCTACTCAAGCTGAGTGCAGAGTAAAAAAGAACACAGAGGATACCTTTATTACCCCACATTTCAAAGTAATCGGTAGATTCAAAGATAAAGGAAGCTAAAATTGTAAATGTCAACTTTTTCTTTAAAATTAAAGTTGGTTCTTCTCCTTCTGTCTTCAGAGCTGGTTGTTTTTAACATGATGGTTGGCCATAGGTGATTATCTATTAATTAGGATCCATAGGGAAAGCAGGGGTGTGGTCAAGCATGACTACTACTGGGAAAGTCAAGATTTACATATACATAAAAATACCTGTATTTATGTAGTTTTAGTTATGTGGTTATCACTTGATTTTTAGGGTATGGAAGTGGCTAGTTTGATTTAATTATCGGTCCACCCTCCCGATTCTCATTTTTATATATTGTAGTGCTTACAGTGGCATTGGATACCCTCTGGAAATTGTCCAAGATTGGGACTGATGATCATTAGAGTAGAATTGCATTATAAGGATTTATTTTTTGGAGTCTATGGTTTCAAAGAATGTCTGTCTTCACTGGTGGAGATCCTTTGTGGATCCAAGTAAATCAAACTGTAGGACATTTATATTTTTGTTTCCAGATTTGCTAAGAAAAGTTCATTTGGATGGTAGGGAGCAAAGGTTATCGCATCCTTATAGCATGTCCGTAGTGAATGAATGGCAGCCTTTGGGGACTGCTGACAACCACCATTAAACATCCATCAAAACAACTCCAACAACTATTCAATGAGCATGGTGGTGGTGGCTGCTTGATGGCTGGCAGGTTGGCATTCGCCAGGAACATCCATATAAGTATCTGTAAATATATGGCAACCCCAGGACTAATATATAGATTGCATTTTAACATCAGGCAAACAAGTTATTTCCATCTAGTAGTTCTGGGCATGCTGCCAAATTTAAAAACCCTGAAGAACCGTGTTTGTTCGGACCCCTGAATGTGTTGACATTTCTTACTAACTTATAAACTGACAGACAAAACTTTCATCTTTTATTCACTCAAAATTTTGGAACTTATGTTTTGCCTTTAGGGCTTTTTAGCTTCTTCTAAAATTCTTTCAACCCATACGTTATTTGAAATAGGGTTATTTTATTTACTTTCTTTGAATGGTGGAACTCTAAAATCTTACTGGAGATAGAAAAGTAGCATGAATTGTCTTGTCTATTATTGTAAAAAATTCTATTGCGTCCTGCTTGTCAGCTTCTTTCCCTGACTCCATTAATATGGATTGCGTCTATAATGACTCAATTATAGGAGCAGAAGATTAATTCTGCCCTCATTAGTTACCATTCAATAATCAGAGCATGAACACACATGTAATGTCACTGTATTACAGGGTGTGATCCTCTCCATTATGTTGTTAAAGAAAGAAGATGGCATTTCTTTTGCTAAAATAGGATTGTTCAGATGGAAAAAGAAGCTTTGTAAGTTTGTTGATGGATGGAATATGCCAGAAAACATAAAATAACCCCTTTTGAAGTCATTGTAAAGGCTACTACCTATTCTTAATGGAAACCTAGCCTGAGACAAATATAAAGGCTGGCAATTTTGCCCCATTGAAAATTCTAGTTGCATGGCTATATTTTTTATCCAGTGGCTCCAATATTTTCTGATTTACTGATCCAGCTCAAAGATGATTTTATTCTGATTTTTTGGCTGTGCATTCCTTTAAAACAAGTTTCCTGCAAAGCGGACCTTTCTGTAACAGTAGCAAGTCTTCATGAGTAAATTACTGACAACATACAGCCACAGTGTCATTTGTTTAAATGACCCAGAAGAAGGACTGTTCTTGTACCTTGTATGCCATTTAAATCCCAGATTTCTTGATTCCCCTAATGTTTAAGCTTCAAAAAACCTTATTTTTTTCCAATAGTTATTAGTTAGTTCATGTATGCAGCTTGTAATGTAATCCCTTTCCTATTCTCCCCTGATCAACCTGAAACAAACTCATAGAGCAGAGTACAGTCCCTCTCCTTTTATCTGATACCCTGTCATAATGCATTAGTGACCTTTTGCCTTCCAGTGTCTTGATTTGTTCCGCACATGTACTGTACATTTCATTGTCTGGCCTTTTATGTAGGCATCCCTTATCGGAGATGGCAAATGCTGTGTTACGCTCATTTAAATAGCTGTGTACTTGTCTGGCCAGCCTTGGTCGGTGCCTCTGGTGCTGTATAATCACAGTCAAAAGCAAGACTATTAATGAAAGGTTCAGCATCTCCATTGAAGTCTATTGCGTTGAATTCAAAGTAAATGTAAGCAGGGGACTGTACGGATAACAAGGTTTTCAAGAACAGCCAATTGATCTTTCCATCCTTAGAATAGATGGTTGATTGGCACCTTCTTCCTGCATACCATGCGATCATATCAGGTCAAGCTTTTCTTTCTGTCCGCCGCTGATTAGGGCTGAAGCTTCTCACATATCTCCCACCGTCGCTGATTTGGAGGGACTGTCCCTCTTACGAGTCCAAGCCCAATGCAAACCCAATTGGTTCTACTGTGAGTTTGTTTTACCCGCCATTAGTAATCTTCTTTACAGTGTACACTGTGCTGGGCATTGGCACCCCAGTGTAAAATTTCAGTATATGCTGAGATAAATGCCACTTACTTCCACATACTCAAATTTGTTTGTGCCACCACATGCAGTTAAGACAGGTTGAGATGCTGAACCTGGAGAAAAATTGGGCAGGCATATGGGCGTTTACAAAAACATTTGTCTCATCTCATGTATTTTTTATCAAGTTTCCAACATCCCTAATTAGTATACTATAGAACAAGACTATTAAAACATTTATTTCCGCTGAGTGCTTTTCTATTCTTTTGTACCGCATTCTGCGCCAGGCTTAGTTGCATCTATTGGTTGAATATTTATGGTATGTACAATTGTCTTTCACTATGCTGTGGATTACATTTTTGAGTTTGAATTTATGTTATGAGACATGTTTGAAATTATTAATTTTGTATTTGTCTGTATCATTTGTGCACTTGTTCTTAGACGTCAGCCATTAAACTATTCACCTTTTAATTACAAGCTGCATGTTCTATGCAGTAATTCATCCTGAAAAAATCACAACACAGCTCTGAAGCCAAATATAAATACATTTCTAACAACTTTGAACGCCTGCTGTGTGCTTACCTTAAACAACTAGCAAATCCCTGCTCTTTTTGAGATTTCATTGCTTCTTTTGAGAACTTTGACAATTAATTTCTCCACAATGCCTGTAGCCACATATGTAAATTAGGCTTTCAAATATGAAAATGCTTTAACGAACATAGCCTGGGCAAAGCTTCCCTTTATATTTTTTTGTCTGTGCAGTTCTCGATTGTCTTTAGAAATCCTTGACACAGATCCATCCCTACTGAACCCACTCAAATTACATAGTTACATAGTAGGTTAGGTTGAAAAAAAGACATACGTCCGTCAAGTTCAACCACTAGGTAAACAAACATATCCCAGATATAAAACCCTATAAGACATAGTTGGTCCAGAGGAAGGCAAAAAAAACCCTGGTACAATTTGCTTCAACAGGGGAAAAAAAATTCCTTCTTGATTCCATGAGGCAATCAGATGTTCCCCCGGATCAACAGTCACTGTTATTTTTACTTTAAAGCCTTAATCCCCAGTTATATTCTGTGCTTCTAGAAATCATCCCACTTTTTCTTAAAGCAATTTATAGTAGTTGCTGAAACTACTTCCTGAGGGAGCCGACTCCACATTTTCACAGATCTTACAGTGAAGAATCCCTTCCTTATCCAGAGCTTAAACTTCTTTTCCTCCAGACGCAAAGAATGCCCCCTTGTTCTTTGTAATGATCTCAAAGTGAATATTTGGGAAGGGAGTTCTCCATATGGACCATTTATAAATTTATACAGGGTGATCATATCCCCCCTTATACATCTCTTCTCAAGAGAGAATAGATTCAGATCAGCTAATCTCTCCTAATAGCTGAGCTCCTCTATTCCTTTTATTAGTTTAGTTGCCCTTCTCTGCACTCTCTCCAATTCCACAATGTCCTTTTTGTGAACTGGTGAGTAAAACTGGACTGCATATTTCAGATGTGGTCTGACCAATGCTTTGTACAGGGGCAGGATTATGTCTCTATCTCTGCAGTCTATTCTTCTTTTATTACAAGAAAGTACTTTACTAGCTTTAGATATTGCAGCTTGGCATTGCATGCTGTTATTAAGTCTATGATCTACCAGAACCCCCAAATCCTCCATTTCTTACTCCCCCAAATGTATTCCCCTTAGACAGTATGAAGCATGCATGTTGTTAGCTCCCAAGTATATAATTTTACATGAATCTATATTAAATGTCATTTGCCACTTGGCTGTCCAATCAAACAGTACATCCAGGTCTGCTTGTAGATTATAGACATCCTGTATGGACCTAAATTGAATTGCTACAAAATTACAGTGTTGTAGTCTGATCACTGGAGGAAGGAAAGTGGGGAAAGTCACTGGATTGGAGCTCAGCAACTTTCTCAGCAACAATGATAAGTGGTAGATTTTTTTCTTTTAGCAAGTATAATGTTATAACGCACTGAGAGAGCTTGAATAAAATCAGCTCTGAACAAGCTAAATTTATCTCTGTAAAACTACCACAAATCTTGTGCCTGTCCTCCAGACAAGTTTGTCTAAGTGAGACATGTAATTGGTCAGGGAAGGTGTGAAACTCACTAATTATCCACCTCATTAGGGTACCATGCAGCTGTGCTGTAATTGCTTTTTTTTCTTTAAAATATATTCCTAAACACAAGAAATGGATTGTAAATTTCATTTCTGTTTCTCAAACCGAAAGCAAATTTTTTACTGTTCTGCATTATCTGAGTCTTGTTAGAAAAGCTCAGAATGTATTTACCTCCCCCTCACTACCACTTGAACTGCTTGTAGAGATCTCTTGAAAGGTGTTGTGTGTCTTTTAGCCGGCTGACAATATTCGTCAGGTATATCCACCCCCACCCTGCTGCTATGACTGTATGGCTCATAGGCTAGCTGTTTAATACTTTTGTAGTTCAATGTTAACTTTATTTTTTATACTGTTTTCATCTTTTGTTCTCATCTCAGTGCTGATCTCTTCTAGTCTCTTTCAGCCAGTTTCTGTCTACATACACTAGCTCAAAAATCAGTTCACATCATTGCCCTGAACTGGCAAGCACAAGGGGCTTCATGGCAAAGGAACTAATCTAATAAAAGCTTCAGGTATTGTGAATGGAAAACATTTCACAACCCTGCTTAATATTGGGCATTGATTGCTACCAACTTGATTACCAAGCTATTGTGACTCATTTTTTGTGTGCAACAAGGTAGAAAATTGTTCTATATTGGCGTTGAATAGATGTTTCTAATCTTTCTGACATTTTAGAGAGGGTTAATACTCAGACACTCTGAAAAATGTTTTGCTGATAACAATGGATTACATGTGCACCTTTACACCGAATTGGTTGTCTGTGGTTTCACTCACAATGCAAAGTCAAAGGACAGTGTACATTGCCATTGGTCAGGGAATAGTCTTGGCTCCTGGTATCCCATTCTTCTGCACCTTTTCTTTTTCTTGTGTTCGATTATTTGTTTTTAGTTAATTCTTTGGATTGTTATAATGTATTTTCTTCACACTGACGGTGACACTGCAGTACATTTACCGCTACCTTGTGCTTCCTCTCATGGGACGCCACATGTAGCTTCTCCTGGTGGCAGCTCCATAGTAAATGAATAGGAGCCACAGGGAGCAGTACCACTTGTTGCCACCAGCTGTCAAATCTGCAGACGCTGTTTTTTTAAGATTCAGCACTGGGAGTGACCAAGCAGTTGGCGCCCTGCCAGGGTGCCGCACGGGATTATTCCATCCCATTGCAGGTCCTAACCTGCCCTTATATGTATGTAGTTGTATGTTATCTTTTCCTTTTGTTTTGCTTGTTTTTTTGTAAATTTTATATATTTGATTCAATTTCCTCCACTTTTTCTTTTTTTCTCCTTCCTAATTCTAGCTGGAATGGATCTGGTCCAGGATTGACAACATTTGCTATTAACAAATTACTTTTAGGAAATCCATTCCAGGTTTTCTGGATTATCAATGATGAAAGTGTATCCAGCCTTAGAGAGCTTTAACCTTCCTGGTGGTATTCTCGAGTGTGGCTTGGGGTGGTTTTTCCATACCAAAAGCGATATTTTGGAATTTCAAGGGAGATTAAAAGTCCTACCTTCCAAAAGTTACCACGTTCCAGCAGCGTCCTCCAGCGATGTCCCCAGCTTCCTCTGGCAATCCCTGCCAAACATCTTCGTATCCTTGCGATGCCCGGTGTGTGAACGTTGGGGACGTGAGGCCATGGAAAGCCGATGCTGGCTGGACACCCGCTCAAGAGTCTTGGGCTCGACGGCGGGACCGTTAGGCAGGTAGGTGGGAACGGGCAGAAAATTTAAAATAAGGATTTTTAAATGTACCGCTTTTACATTTAAAAATGCTCATTAATTGTACTGCCAGGCAGGATAATAAATCAGGCCCAGTGAGTTTACTCACAATAAAGATCAATTTAAAAGACCATATATGTTGTACCTGACTATCCCACCGAGAGAACCCCCAGTTTCCTTAGTCGATTGATAGAAAATTTGCAAGCATCTGTTTTCTCAATCTGCTATCTCATTTTGCGCTCCAAGAAAACCAGGAATGTACAATTTAATGGATGGTAGCCATGTCAGTAATATAATACAATCTAATCTGTGCAATATATTACATTTGCAGGTGGACGTTGTATCATAATAGAAACATGCTGTTGTGATGGATACAGTTGTATGAGATATGGGATCATGTGCTACAGATGTTCTCTGCTGAGATGGAAATGAACTGAAAAAACACCTTATGCTACTTGTAAATGAGTTTGTTTGCAGGAGGAAGATTCCAGGTAGTAATTAATATTAATTAGCTAGAAGAGTCTTTGCAATGGCCTGAAAATTCATTTCCTCCTAAGCAAGCGACATGCAGGCAGGACAAAAGTCTCCCGTGTTGTTGGGCTGTCTGGTGAGAGTAAGAATTAGGGGTTCATACTGACATTACATTTTCATCGCCCCAGACAATCATTTGTGAAAATTTTGGGTGAAAAATCTAGGACCTGTAGAGGTGTCCCATGCCTTCATTTAGAGATCCACTAAGCAACCAAATGCTACTGGAGACTTGCTGTTTTGCAAGTGGTGCCTCCCTATCCCCCTCCCTTCTTTTACTGGAGGAAAGCATCTTGTCTTTTCATTGATAATTTCTAAAGCTTTCATCCAATTTAAATATCTGTATACAGACTTGTAGGTCTGTGCTGACCAAGCAATTACTCATTTGTTCAAAAATAAATCTAGTTTGGTGACAGAGATCCAGAAATTATAAAAATGCACTCTTGTTGGACAAGCTTTACATTTAGAGCTAATACAAATTATAAATAATATATTAAATGTATTTATATTACCTAGAAAAGAAAATCTATTTTATGATACCAGTAAACTCGCACTTCAAATGCAGGTTGTTTGAATGCAGATCCTTACTGGATGCCATTTATGAGACTTAATCTGTGCTGCCTCTATGCTTTGCTTCAATTCCAACAGAGCATGCCATGTCGGAACTAAAGCATAGCCTCCTAGCACATACATAGAGCATGCATTAATCGGGGTGTGCTAAGGTTTCAATTCCAACATATGCTGTGTTTTCATTGCTTGAGGGCTGAAAGTTTTGAAGACTAAGACTTTCAGAGTATTAAAACAACTACTGTAGGCGTAAAGCACAGACCCTGCAGCAGCCTGTTTTGGGTAAACAGGTAAAATCTGTGCTCCATACTTTTTTACTCCTGCCTTATCTCATTCATATTAGCTAGTGAAGCTGCCCATCATTAAGACGAGCTAATAGGAATATGTGTGAATGGTGTACTGGCACTACTTAGTATGTAGGGGTCGTTTCTACAGAACACCCAGACCCTTCTTAAAATGTGTATAACATGAGAATAAAGTTCTCATGATACCCTAATTATAGTGGAACCAAAGTCCTACTTTAAGTTTTTGCAATTTAGGCAGGTGGTTATTGCAGAAATGGGCAGGTGATGTCCACTCTGCAATAACTGCTCTTATCTGCCTGATCTTCACCCAGCTGTCAGATTTTGCTGAGCTGTGCTTGCTCATCATTGGTTTTCCAGATAAACCTGACAATCTTGACTTGCCTTGGGCATACTGAGAAATAAAAAACTCTCATACTCCTGCAGTATCAAGAAGGCCAAAGAATAATCAAATCCAATGATCAGATCCAAAGATCATCAGATAATAAAGACGACAGAATTTGCAATAGAACCGGGATAAGTGAGTTTTTTTGGGTTTAGTTCCACTTTAAGAAAATAATTAGGTCGCCAAATTCAAACCTGCCCTGAGAAATACAATCCAGAGAATGAAGGTCTATCTGTGAGAGCAAAGTACTTGTCCTGGTAAACACTACAAATATAAGTCCATCATATTTATTGACAAAAATGGCCTCATTAAAATCATCCAAGGTGATTTAATCATTTTTGGCTATTAAACTGCACTGGCACCATTCTGTTGTACCGGTATCATTTGCATAACATTATCTGCCTCTGGTGTATCATTATTCTGAGCTTATATAGCATCTGCAGTTGAATGTTGGGAATAATAGGAAATGTATGCTCTTTTTTCCATATCGTCATTTTTAGAAAAAAAAGCATTTGCAGAAAAAAAGATGATTAATTGGTTCTTCTGCTAAATCAGTAAACATCTCTGCTAATCAAACACGTGATTACAACTGAACTTCTTTGATCTGTTGTCAGTGGATACTAATTAATACATTTTCTTCTTTGGTCATTTGAGGAAGCACCAATAGGAAGTGTTTGCCATGTTTAATTATAGTGGTAGAATGCAGGGAATATGTGTTAATGATTACAGGAGTGTTTACATTTATTCTTGGGTTAATGATGCACTTAAAATGTAAGTGGGGTAAAGGAATTGTCCTAGATTTTCTCATGCAGAAGCTTTTTAATTGGCTGTCTCTTTTCAAAACTCTTGTCAGAAGATGGACACAGGTCATTGGTTGGTGCGGGTTTTGTATTCTTGAAAGGTATCCTATTTTTCGGCTTGACAGAAAAGGAGAATAACACATCTCTAGTGCATGACAAGTGTACAGTTATAAATGTGTGACATTTAAGTATTTTTTACAGTAGATTCTTAATAAACTTAACCTATATCTTAAGCATGCAGAAAGCCTCAACAAGCAATTTTTGACACATATCAAACATATACAAAAAATAAATTATGGTATATACAACAGAATAGCGTGCAAATAGGAGATGTTTATTTTTAGTGTTTATATTAAGTCTAACAGGTTATTGGGATCTAAAAGTTAAAGTTTTTTTTCAAGCCCTTCTCTCTTTCTATTTGTAAGGCTTTAATATCCAATTTCTTGTTACTCCAATGGTTTAATTAAAAATGCAATGAAAGTAAATAATTGCGGAGAATATACAATTACTTACTTAATTACTTACTAAGCTCCCCTAATGAAAATGTCAAATGTCAGTAACAGTATTAAGGCCAGAGAAGGAAAAGCAAATAGTATCACACATATATCAGTAATTGAAGCTTTCTTATTTTCTTTTAAAGGAATTCATAGACCAGCAGTGTTACGGCTACGTCCCCTGGCAGGTGAAACAGGATTGCCTGTAGCGGGTAGTCTAAATGTCCCCTAATTTTCCATTGGAGCACCTGCAAGAGATGATGGATTGGTAACCCTAGTGGCCACTAGAATACTTTGTTGCAGGCAGAACACCACGTTGTGACCCCAGACTCTCCCTACCAGGGGTGAGTGGAACAGATGGCTTTGGTGTAGGGACAGCCAAAGATTGGGTACTAGGTAGGCTGTAAGGAATCTCTGTAAGGAGCTTACACGTCAGACCAGCTTGTTAGAGACAAGATCAAGAGGTCTGAGGTCATGGAATTCAGAAATCAAGACTAAAGATCTAGATGGCTTGAGGTGAGAGGAGGGGGAAGCTGAGATGAAGAGTCGAGGTCGGGTATCTGGAAAGTTAATCAAGCAGTATGGCTGTGGAAAGTTGAAGTGCCTTAAACTAGAGAGGCCTAAATAGGACCAGCAGCCAATAGCAGAACATGATCTCTACCAGGGACCAAGCTGCTCATTGGCAGTGTGCTGGGGATGCTGATATTGACATAAAGAATATCTCTAAAGGGATGCTGGTGATTCTGAAAGCTGCTAAACAGTGAATCTTTGGGCAGAGTGGTAACAAGCAACGAGGTAGAGAAAGAGATGAGGTCTATTCTCTGGCCCATTCACTTGTGTGTATCATTCTCAGCATGAGCTATGGAACACTATAAACAGAAACAAAAAACATAAGGCCTGGAAAAAAACTTGAAAATTACCCTAAAGCTGCACCTTCTGGCCTGTAATGAGAATTCAAGATATTGAAATGTCATTTTAAATTGACAAAAATAGAAAAATGTTTATTTGTAGTCCTAACCATAAAAAAGAAATACAGCTGGAGTGACCGTATCCTATTTAGAGTAGCTAAGGATCATAGCACTTACCTGGGGCTACATATCGGTCGTGTACCGCCTTCTCTGTATAAATTAAACTACCCGTCTTTAATAGCTAAAATACAAAAAGCTGCAAGCTTTACAAAATAAAATGTGGGAGAATTTGCCCCTTTCTTTCATGGGTCGTTGTCACCTAATCAAAATGATGTAATTTTCCAAGCTGATTTACCCTATGCAGACTTTGTCACTGTTATTGTCACATGCTGATGTTAACATTCCTATGGAATAGTAAACCCCTGAAAATAAACATAGCAAAATTGCATTTGCCCAAAACTGAGGGTGGAGTCGATTTCCCCAATGTCAGATTATATAATTTGGATAGTATATCCAGACATGTACTTGACTGGATCAAGCAAACCTCCTATTGCTCCAGTGTACAATTGGATAGTATTGGATAGCATATCCTTGTAATTTATGTGCTCTATTTGCACTGTAAATTATCTGCTCTTCCATCCTCCCTGTGACATTTTGATCAGTAATACTGTGGTTACATAGAAGAAATTTAAAAAAAGATTTTGGGTGCCTGTGGGATTATCCAGGTACTTACCTATATGTGGCAATCCAATGTTTCTACAGGCCCAAAACCATGCGGCCTTCATTAAATAGAAGAAAAAAGGTGTAAAGCGATGTGGGGATATGTTTCACACAGATGGGCCTTCTAGAATGTCCTTATCTGAACTGAGAGCTATTTATGCTAATCCTGCCTGAGCATTGCATTGATTGTATTATAGCCAATACACGACCTACCTGTGTTCTATAGTGAGTAACCATGTGGTGACTTTACAACCTAATGCTTTTGACAAAATATTATCGTTGTCTAATCCAAACATTTCCAATATTTATGCATATCACTTGCCTACCTTCACAAAGCCACTATCTGTTTCTAATGTAAATCTGTGGCAAAGAGATTTCCCCGATCAGGATATGGTGGAGCATGCTGTACAAGGATACCAAATGGTTAGAAAGTGCATGATAAATGAAATTTGGTGGGAATCCCAATTTATGATAATTCAGAGAGCATACAAAGTATTCCGGCTATCCACCAGTGAACATCAAACTAGGAATTGGCATCCCAATGTCCGAAATGTGAATGTTTTTCTGATTCATTATTCCACTGTTTATGGATTTATCCGCGTATTGCAGATTTCTGGCAACAATTATTATTATGGGTGGGCATTGTGACAGATTATGCCATACCGGACAACCCATCTCTGCTGCTTTTTGGTTACTGGGATGACACAGTTTCTTGTGCTATACCTAAATCAGCACAAGTTTGGAAAAGTGTCTGTCTATTGGCGGCTAGACGTCCTATTATAAATACATGGGTCCAACCTCAGTCACCTGGCGTGGAGCAAGTGATTTTTTCCTCCTTGAAGACCATATTCTAGAGAAATGTTAGAAGCTCAAATTCAAGAAGATGATTATACATACTGTTTTCTGCAACAGTGGTACAAATTTTTAATCTATGCTTTTGCTGACACAGAAAGAACTAAAATTGTTAATTATTTTAAATATTCATCTTGGTATGTTTCCAATGTACTTGATTAATATAGCTTTGTTTTCTGGGTTATTATTTTGGTATTCTGTATGGATGAGGTGCTTTGTTCTGTGCTGGTCCTTTGATTTTTAATGCATTGTGGCTATTCATGTTTTTCATTATATATATCTACATGTTTTTACTTTATTAGAATGATTTGTGTAAGACTGCCCCCCACCTTCCCTTCCCCCTTCTTTTTGTTTCTTATGTTTTGTATTTTTTTTGTTATGTTTATATGATTTAAACAAAAAAAAATTTCAATAAATAAAGTTTAAAAAAAAAGAAATACAATGAGTTCAAAACATCTATAGATTTTCTTTTAATTATCTGTAAAGTATTTGAGAAATACCAGGATTACCAAGACAGATTGTAATGACTAAGGCTTCTTTATTCATTGTCTACCTGCCATAGAGAGAATCATTCTGAAACACAACATTACATTGATTGCCCTTTCCCTAGGCTAGTAAAAAGGTTTATTTAATAGCTCGTTCAGCATCAGCATCCAGCGAGAGCAAATTCCCATTGTCACTGCTGGTTTGGCTGATTTAAATCCCATTGTCTTGTAGCACGGCACAATTTCACTAATTAAGGATTTGAAAAGAGCAGTGATTTATGTTGATCTGCACGATATTGCAAAGGTCACGCTATATCTGCCAGACTGGATAGGCGACCTTAATACTGGATACACATCGACAGGCCAAAAAAAGAGAAAGCTATATCTTAGTAAAGCAAAATATATCTGAACTGAAAGCATGGACTATTATGTCTCAACACAACTTCTGCTAAAAGGATTTTTTACTTTACCTGTACATTATTCCATTACCTGCTGGTGATGATGGTGCTGGTTCCCCCTAGGATGCTGGCAGGAGGCTAAACATTTCTAGCCTAAAGGATGCTACCTTCAAAAACAAATGTGATGAGTGACTGGTTGACTGAAAAAAAACTTTTTTTGCTTTCTTTTATCGAAATATTAGGACTAAGATACCAATAGAACCTTATTGTTCAAGACCTAAACCCTGTGGGTATCCAGCCAGCATAGTCAGCGGTTGCCAACCTTTTCAGGTCCGCGGACCACTAAAACACCGGCTCCCGACCCGACATGCCCGGGGAGCCAGTTGTGACTCAAAGAGGGAGAAACCTCCCCCAGAGTGATGTCATTATGACATAACCCCGCCCACTCTCCTATTGCAGATCTGAGCCTGCAATAAGAGAGTGGGCGCGTTGTGTGCAGGGACACAGTCCGCCCACTTCCCCAAGCCTAGGAACTGTTCGGGGGACGTGGTCAGCGGCTCCGGCTGGTGTGTGTCCCCGCTGAAGGATGCACTGACCAGAGCTGCGGACCCTCAAAATTTTCTTGCGGACCACCAGTTGGTGACCACTGGTCTATGTCATACTTTCTCAACCTTTTTAACATGGGGGAAAGTCTTGAAAGGTCTTTTTGAGTTCTTAAGGACCCCTGCTATATTTACTTTTACTTATATATCCACAGCTCACAGTACATTAGCATGGTGGTCAGTAGGAAGAATGCCTCTTGCATTGCTGGCCATGGGAAGAATGCCACCCTTACAGATAGCCAAAAACATCATTGGTCCCTGTTAAACTGGTCTGAGAGGCACAAACTGCTCATTGCTCAAGGAACCCCTAGCAACCTCTGGAGGAGCCCTAGGGTCTCAACAAACCCTGGTTGAAAAACACTAGTCTATGTTCAGACATTGTCAAAAATAAGGTTCGGTCTGTCTGGTGTTTAAGTCCATCCATGTTTTTTGGAATATCTTGCTTCATACCTAACCTCTTTCTACCCATATCACATATGTGCTATAAATCAGTTCCTATTCAAAGTTCACTAAAGTGACTAAATCTATAAAAAAACAACAACATCTATCCATTTTACGATTACAGGCCCTTGAAGGATTTCCTAAGATGTCTAAATTAAAACATATCCAACCCAATGGCAAATATATTATATATAGTATAACTTGCTGTCCTTAAAATTGCCAAGCCTAAAAAAGGAAACCAATGCAGCTATCAATTCTAAGGACAGGTAAGCTGCGAAATATTACATTTATTTTTGGGTGCATGGTTTTGGAATAGGGCATACAACTATTTCATATAGATGTGATTGTCAAGTGACCATAAACTTTTACAAATACAATGAGTTTGCATGAAAAAGAATTCTATGGTTGCAAAAATTAAGACATTTTATTTCCCTGTCTTTGGTCAAATTGCAAAATGAGGGTTTGAAAGCATGCATGTGCACTTTTTTCCCTGTTACATATTATATAAAGATTGTGTGGGGTTAGAGTACAATTAGAGGAGTAGAGAGCGCTGCCAACTGTTTCAAATGATTCAAAGTGACAGGGACACTCCGTCAGCAGTGACACAGCATAATGTCATGTTTCATTGCAAATCGTGACATGCTTGTGACAGGGGAAATTATTGTGTATTAAGCAAAGCTTTGCCTCTGTCATTTTATTCACTTGAAGTAACTCCCTAGACCAGGGGTCTGCAACCTGCGGCTCTTCAGCCTCCTTGTTGTGGCTCCCTTCGGCTGCCGCGGGGAGATCTCTAAAGTTTATAAACTGTGTTATGTTTTGCGGCTCCAGACTATTTTTCTTTAGTGGAAGAGGAGGCAAAATGGCTCTTTTGATAGTAAAGGTTGCTGCCCTAGACCTAATAACGCACAACACACTTGGATTGAGGCTTTGGCCCTCCTGCCTCCTGCCTGGTAAGGATTATGGTATTGTCATATGATTGCAAAGTGCTGAAGGTGGAGTGTTATTCATTGTGACTGTAGCAGCCATTCTCAACCAGGGTTTTAGCAATCCCAAGGGGTTGTCAGGGGTTCATCAAACTGTGGCCATTTGATTATGCCTACTTAGTTTTGGGCCCAACACCAAGTGGTACAGTCAGCTGCATGACTCATAACATAGGTGTTATATTAGGCACCACTGTGGAGGCATTCTTTTTACTGGTCACCAGTTTAAAGCTTTTTAGCCAATGATCACCAAAAAAAAGTATTTTTATTAGGGGTTCTCTGAACTAAAAATTTTTTAGGGTACCTTAGGAGTACAAAAAAGTTGGTCTATAGTGCCTTTAGGCACTGCTTTTCTTTTTTCATAGAGTGGGGAAAGATTAAAACCTCTCTCAGTATGAAATTGCTGCCTTTATTGCAGCAGATCATCTGCTCAGTAAGCTGCAGCATTACCTGCATGCTTGTAGACCTGAACTTTCCACTGTTCTCAGCATCCCCTGCACAGACACTGGGGCTTTGCACAGCTGGTGGGGGTTCTGGGCTGTGTGCTGCACCCAATGAGCAGATTGTTCAATTCTGTCCCGCAATTGACTGTTAGGCTGTATTGGCTGTCTTTTCAAACCCCTCAAGTTCCAGGCTCAGGATGCATTTCCTGCCCGTCTGCCAGCTAGTTCTCTGTTCTGATTCCCCAGGTTTGATCTCTGGGTGACCTCGACTCTGCCTTGTTTGCTGCCTGCCCTGACCTCGGCTTGTTTCCCGACTTTGCCTTGTCTGCCGCCTGCCCTGAGCTCGGCCTGTTACCTGACATTGCTTTGTCTCTTACCTGCCCTGACCTCAGTCTGTTACCCAACCTTGCCTTCTCTGCTGCATGGCCTGACCTCGGCCTGTTACCTGACATTGCCTTGTCTCCCGCCTGCCCTGACCTGCCTGAAACCTTAGCGTGCCTTGTGTTTTCTGCTTCCTTCCCTAACCTCCGCCTGTTCAACTACCTCTCCTTGACTCGCTGTGTTCCAGCCTGATTGCCATTCCTATGCTAAAGTCATCTGATCCCTGTCACCCACTGGTGGGTAGAGCCTGGGGGCTGCGACCTGGTGACCTCCTTGCAGCAAAGTAGTAGGGTCACCGGCCCATCACTGCTTGCAGGGTACGTTGGTGAAGACTTAGAGTCACTTAGATTCTGCGTCTCAGGTAATCCCATGTCACCTGCCAGGGTGCCACTGTAACAAGTGGGGCAGGAGGACTACAGTGGGTGTAGGCGATAGAACAGGTGGTGGAGGAGGAGTGCAGGGGTTTCAGAGGTGATCAGTGGGGATGAAAAAAGGGTACAGACATGAGCAATAGACAAAAGGCGCTGAGGTGTGCAGTAAAGTCCCTGACAACTTTAAAGAAAGTTCTTTAGATTAGGCTCCAAGAAACTGTTTTTTGTCTATAATCTGTATGGAGAAAAGAATAATATATAGAGGAGTTTCACATTTTAGAAATGATTTATACCTGGCACAGTAAACAATGGATGTTTTGGAAAGGACTGCGGCACTGTGTAGGCCCGGTTCTACATAGCTATGGCCCTTTAAGCCACTCTTATTACTGATGCAGTGTGACAGCACCAAAAAACTCATGACAATACACAGAGCGTGCCGCATTGTTGCTCTCCCAGGGGTTCCTTTTTAAACAAACATTTATATACATTAGAACAGAACTCAGAAATATTTTCTCTGTTTAGAATTATAATTAGGGCTTAATTAACAATATGTTAGCTTTCCACTTCACTGCTGTACAAATTAGAAAAGAAATACAATCTATACTCAAATGGAAACAAATGTGTTTACTGTTTGTTCTTGTTTTATTATTATTCGGCCATTGTTTTTGTCTTTTTTATGGCTATGCTGACATTATAGTAATATGAGTGGTAGTTGAAATCGAGGGATGGGGGGATCAGGGAGGGCCTCCTCTGGGAACATATTGGCTTTAGAAACACATTTTCATGACCACTCTTCAACATTTATTTACAACAAAACTGCTATGTCAAAAGGCTTTTCCATTAACTCAAAAAGCTAGCAGGGGTTTTAAAATTGTATTTCTACTATATTTTAACTTTAATCTACAGAAAATACAGAAAAGCTACACATATTATTTTCACTTGGAGTATGTTCCCATAGCCCCTCTGACCCTCTAGTCAGCAATTTTAATAACAAAGTTTTGTGACTGCCATTAACTCAAAAAGTTGGTGAAGCTTTAAAAATATGTTTTTTTATTATACTATAACTTTGTTTTACTGAAAACAAATGAACACTTAAGACATTCACCCCATGATGAAAATGACCCGTTTTCACAAAATATATTTACTCACAAAAATATGAATTCTCCATCAAATGCAGTTTCACAAAAACCACCTAATGAGCCTTAGTAATAATTTTCTTCTTGCATTTCTTAGGAACCCTTGATTTAGCTCATTTAAACTGATATTTTTTTCAGACTCGGAAACAAAAAGTAACATAACAAAGAGTGAATTGCCAACACACAAGGCTGATTTTCTGTTCAGTGTGTCCTTTATTTTACTACATCCTTTTAATGAATATGGGCCCAGCCTACAATATTGAGCTAGACAGCAAAGACAAATACAAGTCAGATGTATTAATAAATGTACAAGTGTGGAAACTATTTCTAACTATATTTTATTTTTGATTTATAAAAAACAATTTGCTTTCCTAAATATTTTACTTCTACTTCTCCCCACATTTTGCCCTTACCCCCAGCGAATTCATTGATAATACTGTGCTCAGGAGTTGCATTGGACTTTAAAATTGTTCAAAAAATGTACCCAAAAACGTTTTGTTCAGTGTTTCCATTAGTTTGGTTTGCCTTTGTACCGTATGTGGATCCAGCTTACAAAACTGAGCTAGACTGCAAAATACAGATGTATTAGTATATGTACAGGTCAAAAAATTACTCAAGATACTTATTTTCAAGCAAGGCCCAACAGATGCTAACCGATAACCCCACGACCCAAAATAGAACCCACTAGTACGAAGCAAAAACAATTTGATTGGCTAGAGAGCCATGAACAATTTAAGAGGAAATTATTTGATATCAGATTCCATAGATAATAAGTCAGGGAAAAAGTTAGCAAGCCTGGTTCGCCCACCCTTTAAACCGACCTGTATTGCCTCTTTGGGGCATCTGACTTCCCATTCAGAAGAGATTAACTCGACTTTTGCCTCCTATTACCAGAAGTTTTAAACCACACAAGCAATAAATGGCACAGCACCAACAGCTCACCTAACGGCAATTAAGATGCCTAAATTGTCCAGAACCCAAATAGACAAGGTAAACTCCCCAGTCACTATGCTTGAAATCCAATATATGTACAGATGTGAGCACTTTTACTAACATAGCTGTGAGCGTTAAAATTTGTAGCAAATGCAGGTTAGCTTTGTGAACCTTTTAAATTGCTTTTTCAAAATAACTTCTGCAGTAATTAAATCAGCTTGATGGCATTGCAGTCATTGATTACATCCCGTGAATGATTAGCAGTCAATATTATTGGCTCCTGGTGAATATTCTTTAGATCTAATATTTCAAGCTAAGTCTGCAGATGGAGAAACAGCTGAGAGGAAAAAGCAGCCCGGTCTCAAGGGAGAAATGTGACAGCTTGAAGGCAATTGAGGTACAAAATTTGGAGTAAAATAGAATATCAAGATGAACAGTCACAGTCATCTTGCCTGCATAGACTGTAAACCCTTACAACAGCACTTCAATGACCATATTCTAATTAAAAAAATAAAGGTAACTTTATTTATTTATTTTTTTACTTTTGGACATCTTGTTTTCAGCACCATGGACAGGGCCACATGTATTTTCAAACCCAGAATAGAAACAAAATCTATTGCTGCTTTTCTTAAAGCAGGACTAAAGGATAAAATTAACTCTATTGTAGCAACAATGGTACATGTATAATCCTTGTCTTCGTTGTGATAAATTTCCAGTCTAAAGATCTTCAGTGCATCTAAATCCTCATAATTGAATTCCCTTTAGTAGGGTGACAACATTTCTGCTCCTCTTTTAAAGACCCTGATGTGTTGCCGAACTCTTACAGACTACAGTGCAATGTGGAGACATTCTGTAGGCACATGGCTGGATCATCCAACAGTCCTAAGCTTCTGTCCCATCATCGGGACACCCCTAGCAATGCCTACCAAGCATAATTATACCCAGCACAGCTTTTTCCTGCCCACCAATACCTGAACCAACTCACCCAGATAGTGATGAATATGCCAAAGATAATATTATTAGAAGTTATTAGGATTTCCTTTATTGCATCATAGATAGAATCATTGGATGATGCTTCTGCTCTGCTAGTGGCACCCTCCGCCTTAAACTACTGAAAGTACCCCTGGAACAATCTAGTTTACCATTATTATCAATAAACAGTATTTATATAGCACTAACATATTATGCAGCACTGTACAATAAATAGAGGTTGCAAATGACAGAGGAGGAGGTAAGAACCCTGCCCAGAAGGGCATTCAATCTGAAAGTCATCTCCAAATTTCACTATCCTCCCTACCCAGTTCTCTACCAATCTACATTTGTTCACACTAGTCCTATGTGACCGGACCAATCTTGCAGGGTTGAAGACAAAATGATCAAGTTACAACCTGTATAGAAATATATGGAAGCCATTGGTAATAATGTGCAAATATGTGTAACAATGATACATTTATTGCTTTATAGTATCTCTTAAGAATAACTTTATCGTGCAGGTTTGGGAACAATGCCATGGTACCCATTGCCATTTTTTTTATTTCTTGTCATCTTTCCCTGTTGCAATTGTTTTTTTATTTTTTTTAATGGCTGAGGGAAGGAGACAGATGGAGAGCATCTTAGCCCTGAATACAAAACAGCTTTATACATAGGACTTTACCCAGACAGGGAAAAATAAAGAGAAACTCAAGATGCTGCATTTCTCCCTTCTTTCTCTCTTTTGATTCGCTTGTACTACAAATACATCTTTGGATCAACTGATTCTGCATGGTTCTTCTTGGCTTTCTATCTCTCTCTTGTATTCTGTCGGATTTTATTTTTTTTAAACCGCAGGCAAAAAAAAACAAATAGCACAAATGTAAACAAAATGCTAGTAAAGCAACCCAGATAACACAAACATCTGCCTCCATCTAGCTGTAGATGTTACCAAGAGAAGCTTTCCATGCATTCAGCTAGTGGCGGTTAAATAGTTTTTTTTGGAATTCTGACCTTAGATTGAAGCTTAGTATTTGAGCAATTCAAATTCTGATCTGGCATTACTATACCTGTCATTATATCTGGTATTATATACTATATCTGTCATAATTTTAACAAAAATTTGATAAATCAGTTGGTTTTATATATTGTACTTTTGTATCTGCCTAAAAAGTCTCCTTTGGATTGTGTTTGATTTTATATTAGCTATACTTTACCTGTTGTTGACCAATTAAAAAATACACATTCTGACTTTGAATTTCTGAATCCAGACGGGTTTCTCTGCCAATGTGACCACATTCAAACTGATTTTTTTGATTCTTCTCTCAATTGTACTCCTATGCTATCACACCATCACACATGACTCTAATAGAGAACCCAATCAGCCATAAAGATGCACATTATGCAAGCATGGTCATTCGTTGTCACTCTTGGTTGAGTTCAGGGTAAACTGACCGTGACTAAAGGTTGAAGAAAGTCAACAGTGTCGAGATGCAATAAAAAAAGTGAATAGGCAGGGGACACACAGATTTTTACAACTGAAATATCATTATGTTAGGGTTTAGATCTGCTTCACAATATTGCTAAGTACTAAGAATTCTCTTTGTATAATATTCTCCCTCAGTACTTTACACAGCAGAAATCAGGATATGAGTAGGAGTTTGAGCCACCAGGGGGAAATAACTGTGCAGAATGCTTTCAATGAAACATTTTAGGCGTTGGAAGGAAAGTGCTTGGGCTCACTACAGGATATAAAAACACAGGGAGAACCTCAGGGGTGTGATAATTCTCATTTATAACGATGAGTAAACTGGTTCATACTTTCAGTAGATTGTTGACTTGTTCCACTTATCTACTCAATGACCTGGAAAGGGAATTTCTTTCATGTCAGAGTGTGTCATCAGTTCTCTGCCCCCATTGTTTTTTTTTGTTTTTAGGTATGAATGCCATATCCACCCATCTGAACTCCAGTCAGTAAAAAGACAAGTAGCTCACATATCATTAGGGATACCAATAATAACCATATTGGCCACAATGAGATGCCTAATTTTGGATTTTAGACAAGGGCATCTATGCACCAATAATATTGCACCTATAAGGCTGGTTGGCACCACCAATATAATACTCAATCACTTACTGACCCATTCACTCATGGACTAAAAAGGAGTGCAAGCAAAAAAGAAGTTCAGTGAACTGTCAAGAAATCCAAAAGATTTACCCAATCAATACTAGAAAATCTTACCTGCAAAGTGGATCACAGATATAGTCCTGCTGATTCACATCTTGGCACTTGGCTCTCAACTGAGCATTTTTCAAGAGAAGACAAGTGTGTGTTCACATGAACATAGTTTGTGTTCCTCTGGATCAACTATGTATTTATGACTTCATATGGAATATACTGGTTTCTAGTATATTTATTTCCCAAGTGGTTGGACTTGGTGGTCTTTTTTTAATCTGAATAACGTTTAAACTTTATGGCCTAAACCTTGTGGACACTTCACAGTATATGAGCTTGTTGGACATCTCTTTTCAATATAATAGGCATTGATATCCTCTATTGTTTTATGTTTTTTTGGGGGGGGGATTCCAAAAGCTTTCTCAGCATGTATGTGGCAATTTCTGTCCATTCAACATTTGGAAAATCAAGTATTGATGTTGGATTAGAAGACCTGGTTTGCATCTGGTGTTTTTAAGGTTGATTAGCAGGGTTGAGATTGGGGGTCTGTGTAGGCCACTCCAGTTTCCCCACACAAATCTAGTCAAACCATGGTTTTATAAAGATAGCTGTGTGCACAGGGGCACAATCATGAACCAAAAAGATTAGAAGTCCAAAGTTGACTGGCTATGTGCACAGGGACACAGTCATGGGGCCATGAGTTAGTCCAAAAAGACTGAAAGGTCCTTGGAAGTGTGCAGTTGTCTAAATGGCTTTGTATGCTGTAGCATTAACAGTATTCTTCACTAAAACATATAAACTCTACCATTTAAAGTGGAATCAACCATCAACCATCCATTGAATAGGAGTGTTTGGGAGCATAGATAAGCCTGCGGTAGATTGCTGCATTCAACTGCAAGTCTGAAATGGTTACAACATACAAAAAAGATTTTGTATGTTGTAACTATTATTTTTTTCTCTACATACAAATTGGTGCAAATCTAGACGTGCATGATTATTCAGTTTCATCATGGACAGAGCTCTCATTAGATACACAATATATATTAATAAGTGGTTGTTAACCATAGCAACCAATTAGGCTGTTCCATTTATTATCTATTCCATTGTGAATATTATAGCTGATATTAACCCAATCTATCATCTGAATATTTCTTTAGATCTAAACGTAATATTTAAAATCATCTGAATTTTATATCTATGGAATTATTATTTAAAAGGCATTTATAAATATTTGCGTTACAGGAGTAAAATGTTCATTTGGTAATTAGAGCATTTGGATGGTGATGTGGAAAACAGATGGACAAATCATTATTTAACACATCCATAGAATCTGTTTATGAAATACCGATTGCTTAGTGACAGTAGAAGCCAGAGAGCTTCTCCAAGAAATTCTCTTCTTCTTGCTGACAGAATTTCATCTCCCAAGGAAATAATGTGTTTGTGTGTGTCAGGGACAACAAGACATGGTAATACAACCTGCCAGGTTTATCATCGCTTGTTATATTGTGCAAGAAAATGTAGTGCTTGTTTAAGGATAGATGTCTAACCTTATTACCAACAATGTTTCCGCTTCATGGACAGCATTCTCTAGTTCTATCTGATGCAAATCTGTTAAGATTTTTAGATATCTGAATTGCACAGAAAGCAGCATTGTATTTTCCATCTTAATAAGGTTACTTCCATTCAAAAATTTTAAAATGTATTTATTTTTATTTTAAAAAGCCATTATAGATATCCCATCATAGATAGTGAGGACCAAGATGTTGGCATCAGGGAGGTTAAGTGACTATTGTTCCACTTTTTGAGCATATAGGAGGCAGTTGACCAGTGGTTGGAAGGGGTTCAGAGTAGAAGGGAATGTTTGAATCAGAGAGTTTAGGTGGGTATAGTTCCACTTTTGGTATACACAGGAGGCAGTTGACCAGTGGTTGTACAAAGTTCAGAGTAAAGGAAGATGTTGACTACAGGTAGGTTGGGTGGGTATAGTTCTACTTTTGGAGAACATAGGAGGCAGTTGGAAAGCATTCAGAGTTTAGGAGGATGATGTCATTAGGGAGGTTAGTTGGTTATAGTTCCACTTTTGGAGCATATAGGAGGCAGTTGTCTAGTGGTTGAAGGACGTTCAGAGTAGACTAAGATGTTGACGTCAGGGAGGTTATATGGGTATAGTTCTTCTTTTGCAGAACATAGGAGGCAGTTGACCAGTGGTTGGAAAGGATTCAGAGTAGAGGAAGCTGTTGGCATCAAAGATGTTAGGTGGGTATAGTTCCACTTTTGGAGAACATAGTAGGTAGTTGACCCAGGGTTGGAACAGGCATGGGCAAACTACAGCCCATTGTTTTTTTTAATCCTGACCGCTTTTACACATCATTTATATCAATTCATACAAAAACTCTCTATCTATCTCATACTGGCTCAGACCATCTGTCAAGTTTTAAAACCCATTGGGGCCCCTGAGCCAAAAATGTTGACCTGTCCTGGGTTAGAAGGTGTTCAGAGAAGAAGGTTTTGACGTTAGGGAAGTTAGCTGTGTATAGTTCCCCTTTTGGAGAATATAGCAGTCAGTTGACCAGTGGTTGAAGGACGTTCAGGGTAGAGTAGGGTGTTGATTTCATAGTGGTTAGGTAGGTATAATTCTACTTTTGGAACATATAGGAGGCAGCTGACCAGTGGTTGAAAGGCATTCAGTGTAGAGGAGATTGTTGGTGTTGGTATGTTAGGTGTTTTTAGTTCTACTTTTGGGGAATATAGATGGTGGTTGTTATGGTAAATCTGACATATCTTAGTTCCTAATAACCTAAATCTACCATAATTAGTGATAATCCCCTAATTTGCCTGGGTAGTTTCCATGGGGACCTATATGTTTAGTACCGTTGGAATTGGCAGGTATCTAAAGTTAACATGGTAAAAAAAGCTGGTAATAGAAAACAGGGGTGAAATACACAAAACAGTAAACATCATTATTGTCAAGCAGTGACCCAGTATATGTCCTGCAATAGATGCAAGCTTCAATGCTCCTATTCTGATCCTGGTTTTTGCTATTCAATTTAATGCTAGTTAATTACTGACCCAGAACAAGAATGCAGCCAGTCATATCAGAACTCTGACCCCATGTAATTCTTTTGGGGCTGGTTCCCCATTAAAGTATGGGTAGATAATATCTTTAAAAGCTCATAAGCTTTACCAAGTTCATGAAATTTTATTTTATGTTCTGTACCTTTCAATAAAATAGTATCTATTGATCTATGAATTTTCTTGTTCCTGCACTTCCTGATAATGGCCATGCCTTTCGTTAATGCTCCTGCATTGTCACCCTCCTGCAAAGGTTTCTGACGGAGACAACAAGTGACGCACATTACAAACGCACAATCCACTGCAATCATCATCAGGAATCCTGGAGAAAAGTCATGCAACCATTGCTGGAGTACAAGTAGACAGGAAGAAAATAATTTTACGATGTATTCCAGGTAGATGTTGCATACGTGACTAGTTTAGAGTTTAGGGTCTATTCCCACTGTAAGTGACTTATTGCCCTGTGTCTCTGCTGTATATTGCTGAAAGGAAAAAGCTATTACTATTACTATTATTTCAGAAAATGTAATATTTTCTGCAAAACCTATGTCAAGGGTGCACCTTGTATTACTTGGTTTCATATTAGTATTAAAACAGTTATCTAAATGTTCAGTTTGAACAATTTTAAAATCCACACTTCACCAAAAAAAATATAATTTATCTTTAGCCTGTTCATTTTGGAGTTCACTCTTATAAAGAATAACAGCTTTATAAGAGCAGAATACAGTATTCTTCTACATAGTACTATGAAATAGCCTTGGGGCCAAGTGAAAATAAAAACTGCTCACTCAAAATTCATTGAATTAGCCATTTATGTGCAAATCAAATTCCTGATAACTCTGAATACCTTTTGAATGCTTTTCTGATGATTTGATAATAGAAATAAATATACACACAATTGCTTGAGTGAGTTTCAATTCCTTTTGAAAATCAGACCAAATATTTCAGAGCATTTTGATATACTGACATTTATTTACTGAAAAAATAAAATCTTTGGGGTTGTTTTACTTAAGGAAAATAGGACATTCACTATTTATATTCAGCATAGCTGGGTGAAATGTTCCTAGCAATTAATGTTTATTGAGTTTAGTGAATAAGGTTTTTCTGTGCTTACTTCAGTAATCCAATCCTGTTTGTTTTAATTTCCCTTGCACAATTTTGAACATTCAGAGTGAACACAGCCTCACCTACACCTATTAAGCCAAGTGCTAATGAACTTTTGATGTAAATAAACTCCATTCTATTAGTAAAGTAGAACTCAAATTCCATTTTAAAAATTTAAAATCAGGCCGGTCTTTATTGCGGAAGGGGATAGAAGATGTCCCTTCTGCAATATTCATTCTTACCTGCCTGATCGCTTGTTGAGCTGTCAAAATTGCTGATTGCCAGGATACCCAGTTCACCCTGGCTTCCCCTTCAAGACTTCCAAGACTTAATGAACTCCTGCATGTCTGCAAGGGAATTACTTCATCCCAGTCTGACCTATCGAGACGGACAACGACTGCAACAAGGAAGTAAAGAAAGAAGATGGAGGATAGGTGAGAGTTTCAGAGTTTAGTTTCAATTAAATCAATGCCATAATTCTGAGAATTGGGCCTGAATTATTCACAATATTTGCTCATCAAAGTGAACATTCACTATTCCATTAGTAAATCTTCTAAATCGAACAGGTTTCAAAATGCAGCCTTTTTATATACAGAGACTGACATGTGTTCTTGGGTTAAATGCAGATCGATGTGCTTGGTAGAGGTACGGATCTACTCATCACTAAATGATGGAGCAGATGCATCGCTGCGCTGTTTATCTGCTCTTAATCTCCAGAGCATATGGATGTTCTATAATTTAAGAAAGGGTACATAGCTTGACATTATGATTTAATAAATTAATTACGTGCTTTTGCCTTCTAGTTTAGGCAACCATTGCTTATTAGTTTTTCTCAAATGAACTTTTCCATTACTAGTACAATGTATTTTTTTTTATGATTTTTGTAAGCAACAGTGACTTAACTGCTACCTTGAAATATATATGTAGTTATCTATATTGTGTAAAGGATCTATTGAATTGAGTTCTCCCTGTGACACCACTACCCCAGTAAGGAAGCATTGCATTTTTTTTATTACGGCTTACCATATTATGACATTATAATTCTCTTTTTATTAAAGTGGACCAAACCGGTTGAAGCTGTGCCCAGAAAATGGAAAACAGAAATCTTGTGTATGTGTCCTACATGATAAAACGACATGATGGTATCTCGTCACAGATTTATTATAGGTTGAACATTACAGTCCAGTAAAGCACAGCTAAAGATAAAAAATAAACAATTGTAAGCAGGCTAGTTCTTTTTTGCAGAAGTGACAGGTGATGTATCTTCTGCAATAAAATAAACTTACCTGCTTGATTTCATTTTTAAAATGAAACTCACCTGTCATTACTTCATCACAGGTGCCAGCATGTGTACCTGGTCTATTTCCAGGTTTGGGATCTTGGCTATCTTGAGTGGCCATGCGAGAAAAATATAACTTCTGCGAATGCACAGTAGGAGTTTGATTATTTCTGGCAGCCAAATAGGCCAGTAATGTACACTGAGCTGGATATGCATTAAAGAAAAGACTGAAAACAGGCAGGTGAGTTTGTTTTATTGCAGAAGATACTTTACCTGCCCTTTTTGCAATATATAACCTGCCTTCTCTCGATTTGTTTTTTATATTAAGTTGTGCTGCAGCTAAGAGAAAAAGGATGACTACTAGCAGTGTGGTGCTAAGATCAAGCTGCCTAGCCAGATAAAACTAAAACATGGAGAAGTCAAGCAAAAAAACATGATTCGTGCAGATAAAATTTTATAACCCAACAAAATATCTGTTGGCTTTTTACTGTTATCCATGCATCATTAGAGAGATTTACCCTCACTTCTGACAATGTCTTCACCAGACCAACAGTAAAGGAAAATCTGCAGCACGCAAACAGAAATAAAAATCTGACTGGGACTTCAATCTTCCCATCCTGTGTTGCTTTTGAAGAATTATCCTCACTTTCTGCCTGGTAAACATTGTCAGCAGACCAAATATCAGCGTGATTTAATAAAGCTCTCCAAGTCTGGAGAAGTTAGACCACCATTTGAGAAACTGGGTGATCCAACAAACCTAGGATGGATTTGGTCCAGGATTAAAAACATTTGCCAAATTAAAGCAAATGATTTTAAGAATACTATTTTAGGTTTGCTTAATCCCTCTGGTACTCTTGTGATAGTCTATTTTTTCCAGTCTTGGAAAGCTTTAATAGATCAGGCCCAATAAATCAAATGAAGCCACATTATAGGTAAAGTTTCTTGATGAATCCAATTGATTTGATTTTATTAAAATGAAAAGATATTTCACTTCAAAATGAGAATTCTAAGACATTACCTGAGACGGATAGTGAAATGTTTTAAACATGAGACTGTTTGTTTTGTCTGATCTTCAGCTGCATGTACAATTGACAGAAATGTGATTTTGATGATAAATGTCCTGGAAAGTTTCTGCTGTCATTTTTCAGTCTGACTGCAGGGAATGTAGTTATGTGTCTGATGATAATATACTGCATCCAAAAGTTAAAGAGTTTTCTTACAGAAACAGGAAAGGCTGCTATTAGCGGATCTAGCAGAAGTTTGCCGGAAGTCATTCAACTTATCAAATGTCATTAAATCAACTTTCATTTCTTTTTGCATAATGATATTGGACGGGGCCTCCAAGAGCTGTCGAGTGCAGGAAACTAGAACAGAAAATTGATCTTTATTTAGCAATGTGCACTGGATTAAAAAAGAAATAGATATCTAAAAACATCCTTTTATTCTCGTTGTGTTTCTGCAATTGTTTCTGTTTCTGTAAATGTTACCTAAAATTGCAAGTTAAAGCAGAAATAAACTTAAAAAAAATCTCACTCACCTTTACTTCCGCTGATCCCTCGATCCCTGCAGAGGTTT
The DNA here is from genome assembly GCF_032062135.1 of Pyxicephalus adspersus. NCBI lineage: Eukaryota > Metazoa > Chordata > Amphibia > Anura > Pyxicephalidae > Pyxicephalus > Pyxicephalus adspersus. The sequence continues at coordinate 11,682,674 of NC_092865.1, forward strand.
CCTTGGTTGGGTCACTTCCTGCTTCTGCCTACATCTCTGGTCTCGCACCAAGCAGGCGTGAGATCAGGCGACATAGCCTGCAGTAAATGGGAAAAAAAGATGGCCAATCTCACTGACCATGTGTGACCTCCTAGCCCTAGTTCTGTAAGCTTCACAGCTCTGAGGTCATCGGATTTTCACCCCTCCCATGTAGTCTTTATACTAATATATTTGCAAAAAGGGGCAAAAATGATCACTGCAAAGAACAGTGTGGCCCTTCCCAGTTCATCTCGTGTTCTGTCTTCTCGCTTGGCAGCTGTATTTTGTTAATATTAAAAAATAATTAAAAAGAGCAGTAGAGAGAGAGGATAGGGTGGGGAAATATCCCTAGTGGCACGTGTTACTGCATGCTGTAAAATGCAAGGCAGCTATTTAGTACAGCACTTTTAGGTAGATTGTAAGAGTATTTCTGCTATTCTACACATATGCTTGTCTCAAACAGTGGTTGTGTATAGAACATACTAAAAAAGTTTGTTGGAGCTGTCCACCAAAAGTGATTTTAACCTTAACAAGATGGTATGTTATGCACTAAAGCAAAAATAAGTGTCATGTAATGTTTTTGTTTTTACCATTTTTAGGTTTCTTCAACAACATTCTTTTTGGCATCTTAGTGCTGATGAACTACTCCATCATTTTTTAACCACTTCCTGTCTACATGCATTCCCTTCCTGCTGGTGATGGCGATGGACCAGGCCTGAGCCATTTGCATCGGCATAGCCACTTGTAATCTCCATCGGGTTTTATTTCACATTGTGCTAACACAGGGGCACAGTTGTCAGACAATTGTCACTCCATACCAGGACGTGCTTGAATCTGAACCACCATGGCAAAATTAGCTGGGATTACTATAATGTAGTAAATGTAGATTTAGAGATTTATAGATTGAAAACCTCTGAAATTTAATTAAAATTAAGTTCAAATTTATGAGTTTTAGAGAGTACTTTATGAATTGCTCATTTTCGAAAGTATACATAATGAAATCAGTGATTTGAATTAATTATGAGCTCAAAATCATTTTTTTTAATAACTTAGAATCCTTGAATTGAATGCAATAATACACTTTTGGAAATGCTTCATTATGCTGCATTCTATTGCTAAGAACATTTTGAATAATAACTATTTTTTGGTTCAAACAAAACATTTTACAATAGCTCCTAATTGCTGGGCCGTATGTCAAAATGTGACCTTTGAATGTTTTATTTATTTCTAAATTTGTAGGATCTGTTGGTATGCAAAATAACTAGTTTAGTGTACTAAACTAGATTATTAAAATAAAAATAATTATTTCCTAGACAAAAATGAATCAAGGTTAGAGCCCTTGAAGTAAGTTTGGATATACAATCTTTAGGAGTCCAATCCTGGAAAATAAAAGCATCATGAGCAGGATCAGATTTATACTTTTTGCTCCTCTAGGCCAGCTAGCTCTCTTTAAACCTATTACAGCCTTTGATGCTGATTAAACAATCCATGAAAGCTGTCCCACAAGAGGGAGAGAGAGAGGGGAAGATATGTGGGAGAGACAGGACAAAACAGAGGGAGAAAAAAAGGGGGGTAGGTAAGGGGGTAGGAAGAGGAGGGATAGAGGGGAGAATGGTATAGAAAGAGAAGAGTAATACTTTCAATACTGATGTCACCCTGGGCAGATCTCTGCACTTCTGTATAATCACTTTCACTTTGTATGTCCTGTTCTTGTAGGGCTTGTCGACCAGCAGTGTTCCAGTTTCACATAAAGATATTGTAATGCCGCCCCCCTAATGCCATGCCACCCTAGGCTAAGGCCTAGGTGACCTTATAGGAAATCTTCCCGGATCCTGGGGTTCATCTGCACATATACATACATTTTGGCATCAATGGCCTTTATTAGTTTACATTTTGAGTACTTTCTGTAACATGTGGTCAGTGCTGAGATATAAAAAAAACTTTTGTTGCCTGTGCTCGTTCTTGTTAATGAGGTCTTTTTGTCCATCTTCTCCAGAATCATGGGAATTTTTCTTCTCTCCAATAATCACTACTTACCAATAGTATCAGGTGTACCAGATTAAACTGGCATTATTTGCCATGTCCCTGACTTTCGAACTGTTCATTCTCAAATATATATGATGTGAGTGTAGTCCATCAATTTAAGTACTAAGCTGGTTTTCCAAATATCATTTGGTCCAATGTAAAGCACATTAAACACACAGCACTTGCCTGACTCATCCCACGGTTTGTACTCAATGACCCTCAATTTGACTTTGACCACATTTTTTTCTTTTTGTTCTTTTTTTTTTTTTTTCATTGGTTAGGCATAGTAATGGGGATTGTAGAAGGGGTTGGGAGAACATGGGAATTGTGTGTCGGTTGAAATAGTTCTTTGCATGTTGATAACTATATAAACTAATGCAGTTGTCACCATGGGAACTCGCAGCGTAAAGACCTTGATAGAGTGTAGAAAGGTTCCATGTTAAACAAAGATGTGGAGAGGAATTCATAGAATAGTCTGCAGTATAAACCATATTTTGTTACATGCCTATTAAAAGCACACTCCATCCGAGTACGAAAATTATACATTTAATGGCAGTCACGACTGGGCTGACGTAAGAAACTGAATTTTCAGTGTCACATTAATTTTATAATGAAGACTTACTTATGAAAGCTTAAGCCTAAAGTCAAACTTCACTATATGGTATTTAAGTATACATATATCGTTTTTATGCAGTCTTGCTGGTCAGGTGTCATCTCAGGTTGATCTTCTTCTTCTCTGGTAGCAGCAGTGGATGATTCTTATTCCTTGACTGCACAGTACTCATATATTCATGTGAACATGACTCAGTCCAGTAGTATTGTCATCCCAGACCAGCCAGATGATGTACCTCCGGGTGGTGTGTTTGAGAAAATTTGGGTTCACAGGAAGTGGATTTAGCTTATTCTGGGTCACAAAGCACTAAATCATCTGGGATCATCAGCACCTGGTAAGTATACCATCAAAATGTTCATTCTTTCCCGAGTTTAGGACTCAAAGGTTATGTGACGTCTGATGGCTGTTTTCCAGTTAACCATCTGAGCTCACGTGTGGTCTCACAGTTCCTATGGGTTCAGAGCAACATAAAAAAAGCCCCTTAGATTAGGAATCTTCATATGGTCTTATTCTCTTAAACAATGGAGAGTAGAACCAAAGACTAAAGATAGAGAAGGTGCAAGAACCCCTATTTAGTGTAGTATTGTATGGTTTAAGACAGTTAGATAACCAAAGATGTAAAGAGTGAAAGTTAGTATCTTACCTCTAGGAAGGCTGCAAAAAAAAAACATGTGAATGGAAAACATGGGCTAGAGTTGGAGTTTGTGCAAAATGTTTCTGTCGCTATACATAGATTTCAGAGTGCAACTCATTATGGCTGCTACCTAGATTTGGAAAAGCTGCATGGATAGACATGTACCACTGGTCATTCTGATGACAGGGTTACTCAGGTATGTCATTTATTTTTTGTTTTGAATATTGGGAACCTTGGATGCTGTGATAAAGTGTTGGAAGTGAGTATCCCCAGTTGGGCAAGTCTGTTGCCATTTTCAGGGTGTAAATATTTTAGTAAAAGTTTTTGAATGTGGATGATTCTGTTTGTTGCCCTGATATGGATAAAGGGATTTTCAAAGAATTGTAAGTGCTGGCATCATTGCTATTTGTCTCTACACAGGTTCCCATGTTAGTTCATGGCCATGCTCCATGCTTGCTAAAGCCCAATCTCTTTTCCATGTGGGAAGTGTCAGTATGTTTTGAGTAATATGAGAGTACGAACATCCCATGTATTATTATTGTTGCAGATATCTGTTGTGTGAGGTCTCAGAATGAAAGTGTGGTTCAATACATGGAACTCTGTAAGCCCACATAACCAGTGAAAAGGAGTATGTGGGCAGACACTCAAGGGAGGTAATGTGAGAAAGTTGGGAAAAGTTAAACTTCTTATTAATAGGTAAAGATATTTATATTGTAAATATTTATTTCAAAACTTGGCTTGCACACTTATTTCAGAAAGGACATCAGATTTTTACAATAATGCCGTCCTTACTGATTATTTTTAAGCTCCCTCTAAACACACAGCCAACATGCTAACTGGCATTAATTCTCATTTTGGCATCCATTCCCTGCACTTAGCTGTCCCATTTGATTAATCTTGGAATATGCAACTTACTTTTCTGAATAGCTCTGAATTTCAGCTTGTTAGGACAACAGACCAACAACAGAGGTGTTTACCTTTATTTCTGAGCCCAATACAACCTTTCCATCACACAATAGAGAATTAAAAAAGGTTTTAAATCACACAACAATTTGACAAAGTTACTGGTGGTTACAAGTCTTTTTACATAGCTTGGCAGTCTGGTGATTGTATTACGGAAGTCTGTAGTCTTGGTCCACTGGCACCCTCTATTCTTTGCTTTGTAATGTATTTCCTAAAGGATGCATAAGTGCAAAAGAAGACGTAAGAATTTTTCATGTTTATGTTTCATTTACTAGTAAATAAGATGAATAGTTGAGTCATTTTGAATTCATAGTGAGAGGGAAGAAAAAATAGCAGAATTCGAAAAACACTTTGTGTCTCACTCATGATAATAAATCAGTTTTTGTAATATTAAGGGCATATTCAAGGCAGGTTCTTTAATCACCGACCAGACCTCCAGGCGATCTGTGTTTTTCTAAGTAGCAGGTTGTTTGAGTTCTATTTATAAGGGACAGCCACCTCACTTATTGATCAATAAGACAAAGGGCCATGTGTCCCTGGGTGTACTATATTAAACAATCTGTGCATTGCAACCTTTATCCCTGCTGGTGTTATTGATTCTATGCTGCTATTCCATGTCTTATGGTTAGTTTATATAGTTACAGCATCCTTTGGGAAATTCATTTTATGATACAGTTTTCTTTTCTTATGTCAATTGTATTTTTTAGTATAAGCAAAACCTAAGAAAAAAAATCCATATTTTTTATTTTGCTCAAAAACAGTTTAATGATGCAATGATCCATGTATAAAGAAGTCAGACTCATTTCAACTATACTTTGGTTTTATATAAAATTAGATAAGCCCATAAATGTTATCCTACAATTCCCCCTTCCTCCACATATCGACCCCTTACACCTCCACATATCCACCTCTTACACCTCCTTTCAAACCTTTGTGGCAGGTTGCAACACATTACTGCCCATGCATTAATGTGCGCTCACTAACCTGCATTGCACTGCCAGCCTATTTCTTTTTAAAGGGCTGCAAATGCATAGCCAAAAACTGGACTTCCAGCATTTACTAATGTAGAACATCATAGTGCACAGAATATGCATTGTTGTTGGCATACATAGTTACATAGTTAGTTAGGTTGAAAAAAGACTTAAGTCCATCAAGTTCAACCACTAGGGAAATAAACATATCCCAGATATAAAACCATATGGACATAGTTGATGCAGAAGAAAGCAAAAAAACCCTGGTACAATTTGCTCTAAAAAATTATTTCTGATCAATCGGGTGTTCCCTGGATCCAAGGCAATCGGATGTTTCCTGGATCTACAGTCTAGAACAGAATTTCTTTACTTTAAAACCTTAATATCGAGTTATATTCTGTGCTTCTAGAAATCATCCAGCTTTTTTTTAAGCAATCTATAGTAGTTGCTGAAACTACTTCCTGAGGGAGCCAATTCCACATTTTCACAAACCTTATAGTGAAGAATCCCTTTCTTATCCGTAGAATAAATTTCTTTTCCTTCAGACAAAAAGAGTGCCCTATTGTCCTTCTTAACGACCTAAAAGTGAATAATTGGGAAAAGAGTTCTCTATATGGACTGTTTATATATTTATACAGGGTGATCATATCCCCCCTTATACGTCTCTTCTCAAGGGAGAATAGATCAGTTCAGCTAATCTCTCCTCATAGCTGAGCTCCTCCATTCCTTTTATTAGTTTAGTTGCCCTTCTCTGCATTCTCCCCAATTCCACAATATCCATTTTGTGAAGCTGTGCCCAAAACTGGACTGCATATTCCAGATGTGGTCTGACCAATGCTTTGTACAGGGGCAGGATTATGTCTCCATCTCTGCAGTCTATTCCTCTTTTAATACAAGAAAGTACTTTACTAGCTTTAGATTTTGCAGTTTGGCATTGTATGCTGTTATTAGGTTTATGATCTACCGACACCCAGATCCTTTTCCATTTCTGACTCCCCCAAATGTATTCCCCCTAGACAGTATGAAGCATGCATGTTGTTAGCTCCCAAGTGCTGAACTTTACATTTATCTATAATTAATGTAATTTGCCACTTGGATGAACAGGTCTGTTGGTACCTATTGTACTCTTCCATCAGGGTGCTAGTCTATCTAAAATAAATTACACCATTACACACAGCAAAAGGTTTTTTTTTACTGAAATGTACAGGTCTCATAGAGAAAGGATCACTATAATGGGAGATTAATGAAGTCTACCATTACAGAACTCTCTTTTAGATCCCTGCATGTCATTGTGATGCTTTGTCTATGATGATCTGGACCTATTACAGAGATTGTAGTTCTGACATTAATTTGTAACTATTTCTGAGAATGTGCCTGAAATACGAGGGGTGATGAGAAGTTCCTGGCTTTGCCCCCTTTTAGATGAAATAGAAAAATGAGTGTGGGGGCATATGACAGCCTAATATCTTAGTATGTAATTGTGCAAATATCAGGTCTTTGTGATTCTTAAAACTGTTTTTCTTTTAGTGAAAAGCTGTGATGGCAGAGGCACAAGCAAGTTTCACGTCGTTGGAGTTACAGGCTGTTATGAAGTTTTTGTTTCTCCAGGCAAAGTCAGCAAAGGACATTCACACTGAGATGTCACAAACACTGGGGGAGAAGTGTCCTTCCTACAGCACTGTCAAAACCTGGATATCTCGTTTCAAGACTGGGCCCCCAACCTCAAATGACCCGGCAACCTGCGATGCTGTCTATAAGCTGAATATTGATGACCGGCAAATATCCGTAAAAAAGAAAGCCCAGATACTTGACATCTCGCGGGAGCATGTTAGGTTTGTTATCACCAGCGAAGTGGGTGCCGAAATGTTTGAACAGTGATTAGAAGAAGGAACAAGTTGAGGCATCCAAAGCCATTTTGGCCCATTTTGAAGCTGCATGGGACTTTTTGGCTAGATTAGTGACTGAGGATGAAACCTGGCTCCACATCTATGATCCTGAAACCAAGGATCAGTCAAAGGAACGGCGCCAAAGCGGGGCCCCACAGCTAAAGAAGTTCCAAACCTAGAAATCGGCCAAAAAAGTCATGGCGTCCGTTTTATGGGACAGTATTCTGTTGGTGGACTACTTACCTCAGGGCTCTGGCATCACCGGACAGTAATATGCTACCTTCCTGGACCAGCTGAAGGAGGCAATTAAGATGAAACGCCGTGGAAAGTTGACCAAATGGATCCTTATTTTGCAGGTCGATGCATCTGCGCACAGGTCAAACGTTGTGGCTGCCAAGTTGGACACCCTGGGTTTCCAATTGGTACACCATCCCCCCTACTCACCTGACCTGGTCCCTTCTGACTATTATCTGTTCCTGAATGTGAAGAAACACCTGAGGGGGCAACGTTTTGAGGACATTTCTGACGTCAAAAATGAGAGCTGGTTTGCGACCCAACCAAAGGACTTTTATTTGAACGGTCTAGAAAAGCTGCAACAATGCTGTACCAAGTGCATCAGTCTCAAGGGGGACTATGTTGAATAGATGTGTTATTTCATAACTCTGGCTCTCTACTTTCTGGGCAAAGCCAGAAACTTCTCAGCACCCCCTCGTATACCAAAGTCAACACAGCTACGCATACATCAATTTTTGAAACAGCCTTCAATGGCAGCACCTATACTTCTTTCATGATAGAGTCACTTTTCTTTACTTTTTGGGTCAGGATATAGTCTAAAGAGGATTTTGACTTTATTCAGGTGTTAAACTGTGACGAGTCTGCACTCCCTTACATGTTGTAAATATGTATTGAAAATGCTGATTCTATATGTAAAAAGAATTGCCTTAAAAATAATTAAAGGAAGCAGCTTAGACCTGCAGAGTACTAATGGAGCACCAACCATTTATTGTCCAAATGGTGGCCCAGATCTCCAGTGGCTTAGTCAAAAAATAAATGACTCTATTCCCAATACATTCAATCATTTGAACCTCTCGATGTGCTCTTACGTAATTTTTTATTAATCTGCTCAGACCTCCAGGACAATTTGTTCTGCTAGGAAGCGGAGAGATAGGAGCAGACTGAGTAGCTCCTGAGTTGTAGAGAACTGGCCCTGCATGTTCATATAATCCCTGGTTGAGGTATGGAGGGTGAGTTATTAAAGAAAATTAAGCAATTCTATTATGGCCCTGCAAGGGATAATTCAATTATGAATTATGAATGTGATGAAAAATCAATTTGCAAAGAATGCCCAATCATGAGCAATGAAATCTAAATAAAATGATTTTTCCTTGTACATAATTGAAAGTTTAAAGTCACCTCATTAACTAAGATAAGTGAAATATCATTTGCAAAAAGAAACCCATGTGAACAGCCTTCAGTAAATAAACCCCATATTATTAAGGAAGGAGGGAAATTATATTTTCGCTGTAATCCTGCAGCAGATTTAAGGTGGTGGTAAGTGTCCAAACCCTAATCACGCCTGTACCCATAGAACCTCAGCTGCTTTGACTATGCTAATTTATGATCCTCTTTGTGTGTCTATATTACCATCACATGCTATTTACCTAATAAAATGTACCTAAGTTCTATATTGATCAGCTTGTGGTAGACTGTAAACAAAAATTCTCCATGAAGTAACAGAACATCCATCAAAAGCTGTTGATAATTCTCTAAATGCTATTTCACCTTTAAAGTGAATATATTCAGTTACAGACTAATTCTGTTAATGTGGAAAGATGACACCGCCCTAGAGGAACTTAACTTCCCTCAGCGTTTGATCAGTGTCAAAAAGGCTTTTGTCACTTTGCTAACTCAATATGAAGATGTAAGTTTGAGATTGATTCGGTGTTATTCTTGCACATGTTTCTTTATATGTAAATTGTTGATATTTTATGCAGGATGACATTAATATTGAAAATTATGTATTCCATGCACAGTGTGTTCGCTATATACAGAATACATGGCCCATCAAATGTGCAACTAGAATAGTACAGGCAGTAAGTGTAGATATTCTGAAGACGCAGGGCAGGCAAAGACCTTCAATTTTGTTGACAGTTTTATACTGCTATGGTGTCAGTAATGCTTCTTGTTGAACAGAGTCAGTGACACATTTCTTACTCATTTTTCAGCTTTGCAATGTGGTTTACTATACATTGCACATTGCATATAAACCGCAAGCTCAGTTATGTGCTGTTGTAGACAAATAGTACAGTTTAGATCTCTGCTATTTCATTAGGCATGCTAGGATGGAGAATGTCCCAAATTAAACCAGTGGCCAGGCTTTGGGCATTCAAGTCATCACTTCTTAATAGCAATCATGCGCTTATTTGCAGAGCTCAGCAGAGCGCTATGCTGGCTACAAAATGATTGTGAAGACTGTTAATATGTCAATTGACTTGCATTTTTCTGTGCACTACTGGTTATCTTGTATCATCTTTGCACAGGCTTGAAGATAAACAATAATCACCTGTATGAACCTGCTATGCAGGAATGCTTGTAGCAGATGAGAATTATTGTGAATCACCATCTTTTTAGTTGTTTTTGAATTATTGATTATCTGATAGTTACATAGTCTGTCAGTTTAAAAAAGTTCATCTACTTGGAAAATAAACCTACTAAAAACCAACATATTCCAGATAAATCCATATATGCACAGCTGATCCTCAGAAGGCAACAAAGCCTTACAAAGCTTGGTTCAATTTGCTACAACAGAGGAAAAAAAATTCCCATGAGGCAATCAAATGTTCCCTGGATCAACAGTGTAATTTCTTTAAAACTTAATACTCAGTTATACCCAGCTATAGAACCTGCTAAAACTACTTACTGAGGGAGACCAGGATGATAGGAACATTTGTTTGTTTTAAACACCATTTATTAGGCATGTACAGACACATGACACAGGACAGTTTTGAATTTTTGAACAGGAATATTTTTGTACTTATTGGACAAATATAACTTTCAATGGTATATTATACAGTTCATAAGTGAGCAAATGAGATAATCTTATTGTGAAGGTTATCATACACTGTAACTTGTCTGTTCATAAGGGTTTTTTTAGTTCTTAGGGATGTTCCTTCTATTTCCCTTATTCATCCCTCTCTCTTTCTTTTCTCTTCTTTTGCACTCTTCTCTTCCACTTCTTGTATTTGTATCTCTTCCCTTCCACTCTTTGTATCTCTTCTCCCCTTCCTCCTTTAGCTCTCTTTCTTCCTTTTCTTTTTTCTTCTTTTCTCTCTCACCTCTAATATCTCTCTCCTCTCTCTCTCACTCATTATTCTTCTATTTGTTATTTGTCAGCGAAGCCCCATATAAATAAACATTCTAGTCACAAGCAAAGTAAATTGCAAACAATGTTGTTTTCAAACTGAACACAATTTCACTTGGCTAAGTGAGAAGATTTACTTTTCAGTAAATTACCAGCAATGCCTGTGAACTGCTGATGCACAGATTGTAAATGTAAGATTAACACATGCCACTTCTTGACTTTGGTGTCACATTCACAGTCTGCGGCCACACAAGCTTTCATGAATTTCTGTTTAGGGCTTCCCTGCAATTGAACTTGATAGAGTAATGGCAGCAGAAGTAATATAATGCTTTCAAACTGTCAGTCGCATATCCTCAGATAACAATGGTGGATAGGATCTGCGGTATGACTGGCACAATGTACCGCAGAAATGACTTCTGGTGAGCATTTATGTATGCTCTGCAAATCAAAGCCATTTAGAAACCTATTCACTCCTTAATAAACACTTTCTAGTGGAGTTTAGGTCATATTGGAGCATTTTAACCAGTATGTAAAGGTGCTGAGACAGCATGCTGCTGGGACAGAATAGAGCTTGTCGCCCTTGTATACCAGGACCAGACATTCTGCAACACACTTGGAAGAAACAACCCATGATTGCAGCATTTATGTATGAATCCATTGCAACACGTGGCTTCTTTGTCAATGTCTGCAGCTGGGCGGCTTTGGATTTTCTGATTATCTTTTATTTCTCCTACTTCCTCAAGCTTGCAATAAGCATTTATGAAAATTCTTTTCTGCTGATCTGTTCATCTAATAGAAAAAATCTGCTGAGTTTAATCAATAAAGTTTTATAATATAAAATCATGGGAGCTCTTACTGCTGATCTCCCCATGAGTATGCATGTACGGCTCATTGTCCCTTCTAAAGAAGACTGCAAACGGGCAGGTAAATTTGTTTTATTGCAGAGGAGACATAGCCTGTGTTACCTGCAATTAAGTGTCTGTCATCATGCAATGTATTCTCTTTATCCTTTTTCTTAGTTCAATACCACTAGTGGAAAACAGCTAAATATACTGTCTGTCCAAAAAAACCTGTGGGGTTTACCAATGCAGGGATTCACTGCTCTCAAATAGTGAAAGAGTAGTTCAAAGAGAATGAGACATAATTTTCACACATGGATTGGCCACCACAGAGTCCAGACATTAACCCCATTGAGAATCCTAGGCATGTGCTGGAGAAGACTTTACACTGCGGTGCGACTCTTCTAAAAGATTGCATTCATTTATTGCCACAACTCTGGATGGAAATCCAGTGTGCCTAGTGAATCTATATATCTGCCATGTGCGATCTAAGGCGATGTTGCTTTTGATTGCTAATTTCTGAGGATTGGAGTAGAATTTGGTATTGCCACTATGGTACTGCTTACTGTTCACTTTGCTGGAGGCATGAATGCCTTAATCATTCTTCATTCTTGATTCTGTACAATGCTAAGATTAGAAGAGTGAGGGTCTAAATCAGCCATTCTCAACTAGCATTCCTCCATTGATTTCCAGGGGTTCCATGAAGTGTGGCACACTGTCCTCCTGATGATACCTTCCTAATGTGGGCTGGCCATGACTGTGGCATGCAAGAGCCTTCTTTCCACCTATACATGAACCTTTAACCCAACCCCCACCCATACCTTTTCCCAAAAAAGACTGATACTCGGGTATGGTTAAAATGGCCTTCTGGCCGTTTATTGACTTACAATATTTAACATACCTTAACATTTAAATATGTATAAATAACAACATAAATAATAACCATAGCTTAATGCCAATAACATAACAATCCAAGTAAACCCAATAGCCAGGTGGCAGGTCCTCGACCATACTTAACCCCACCTAAAACAATAACCCGGGATCTACATTTCATTGATACACACAACTGCTCCCAGGCGCCACTCCACAGACTCAAAAACTATGTCAATTACGCATACCTCCCGCCATTAACCCTTTTCACCAACATTATTACACCAACTTGGAGACCCCATACCACCGATGGCTCTCCATAACCATCACCATGTACCATACCTTTAACCAACACAAGTTTTCCTTGAGGACCTCACACCGCCAAATACAACTTCCCCCTAAACCACCAACCTTTAAGGGTGGGCATATCTCAAAAATTCTGTTAAATTGAACTGCCCCTGGCCTTTTATAGCCTTTCTTTCCCCACCCATTGTTGTACAAAATTACCCAATCAATAACATATTAACAATCAGCCTCCCCCTAACACCATCTCCTAATCTTTTGGCCTTCCCCCCACAGTCATGTTGGCCCTTGCTTGGCTCCCCTCCTTGCAGGCTCATGGGCCTCCCTATATGCATAACCCTCAAATATCTTTTTTTCTATCTATAAGAAATACATTTAGACCACCATGGTAAGGGGAACAATCTTCAAACTGATCAAAGGCATTTTCCAATAAATTTATTTTAACAGGGGTTCCTCTACGGTAAAAAAGTTAAAGTGGAACTAAAATAAGCAATACCACTTACCTTTACTTCAGTAGATCCCTCTATCCCTTCACATCTGACCTCGATTCAGTCCTGTGCCATCCTAGCCTAGGTGTGGAGGAAGCGCCAGGTGCTGCTATCTTCTGCCTACATTACCCAATCCCACACTGTGCAGGCTGCAAGATCTGTGATCAACACTTTTATTACATTGAGGGGAACAGCCCTTTGTGCCCATCCCCTAGCAGCCCAAATCCTCCTGGAATATGTGATGCAGATAGTCCAGACGGCTCTGCGCTCCCACTTGATCTTTATTGCTCTGGCAGTAAAGACAGAAGAGGGGGCTTCTTCCTTTTTATTTTTTACATTTTTGATGACAGGTCCCCTTTAAGAAAGGCTGGTCTACACTCTTTTCTTAATTGTTCAATTACAAGATGGGATGCAGGTTGGTGACCAAGCAACTCAACTGAAGTAGATCAAAGTACAGTCACTGACCCAGCTGTCCTTCTTGCAGGTAGACATGGATAATAACACAGTTCTAAATCAATTGCCAGATGAAAAAGATGATATCGAACATTAAATTTGTCTATCTATTTAGCCACTGACCTGGAGTTCAGGAATAAATCTACTTGATGAATATTGATGAAATCTGATGTCTAATGTTTATGTTTCTCTGCAAATATTTGTATGCTTGTTAAATAATGTTTTTCTTAGCCTATGGCCATTGTCTCTGACAGCTATATACTTTGTGTAGGTGCTTAGAAGAGCTGTAGAACGGTCTTGTTCAACAGAACAATCTTCTGAGCACTCCGCAGAGGATATTATCAGTGAATACATGTGTAAGTAATAAGATCACTTTCTGTTTCTCTCCAGTTTGATGCCGACAGGGATGAGGAAGAAGTCTTCTATGATATAAGTGCTGCTGTTGACAGTAAGCTATTTCCTGCTAAGGAGCCAGTGGCAGGTGAGTGAATCACAATCTCTGCTCATCTATCTCGCTGGCCCAGATGTCATTTTACAGGCATTGTTATTGTAACTTACTCAGATCACCTGCTGTACTGCTAAACAACGCAGGTGCAGTTTTGTATGGTGAAATAGAGCTAGACGGGCTATAAATAATAAAAAAAAAAACACTGGTCTACAACATAAAACATAAAAACTGATTTGATGGAATTGTGTAAGAACACTGTACAGCCTAGCCTAGCATTCTATCAAACACTGTAGGCTGTGATTCCCCAAATCTTTTGACACTATAAGAGATAATGGTGCTATATATAATAAACCATTATATAGAAACTCTTATATTTACGGTTTCCTCCCACATCCAAAAACATGCAGGTAGATTAATTGACTTCCCTAAAAAATTGGCTTTAGACTGTGTTAATGGCAAATGACTATGGTGGGGCCATTAAATTGTGAGTTGCTCTAGGGCAGTGTTTTTCAACCGCTGTTCCGCGGCACACTAGTGTGCCTTGAGAGATCTTCGGGTGTACCGTGGGAAATTATCCAATTTCAGTTAATTGGTCCCAAAATGATTTATTTACTGCAAAAAATTTGTCTTCATTTGTCTATACCAGCGATGTATAGTGATAGGCAGAACCAAAAAAACTCTTCCACTAGATGGCAGCAGGTAGCTAATTTACGTGTCTGACTTTTTGGTGGTGTTCCGTGGGATTTTTCTAATTGTAAAATATGTGCCGCGACTAAGAAAGGTTGGGAAACACTGCTCTAGGGGATAATTAGTGCCATGACTATGAGTTTGTAAAGTTCTATGTAATATGTCAGCACTATATAAACACAAGAAAATAAACATAATGATAATAATAAGATAATAATTTTCCGTGCAGGGCAAAGTGACAAGGTCTCTCCAAAGTTCACCCCAGTGACTTTCTATATTCACTTTAGCAGTGCTTTCCCACCAAATGCTTCTGTTCTAACTTTTTTTATGAAACTATGATAGATATGTTACGATTAATAGAGCATTAACATAGCATTAAGAGAACTTTAGGAGTACAAACAATTTCAACATGCATAGCATACTAGACCATGAATCATTAGCTATTCTTTAAATGATTAGGGACACATAGGTACATAGGTATAGTTTATACTATGTATGTGTATAATGTATACCATGTGTTCCTCCTTAGGTCTAACAGCCCATTGCTAAGAACATGCAATGTGACTGAGGAAGTGGCATTTCCCACCTACCCTTAAGGTCATCAACACCAATCATTTCAATACAGTGAAGGTGGAAATAAGGGCAAGGAAGTGGAGGCTTTGCAGAGATCATGTCACTTTGCTTTGTAAAGGAATGTCTTTTTAAAATTTTGTATAACTTTAGATAAAGTAAAAAAAGATTAAAAGCCTCCTAGGTTTTAATTTCAACCTGGCAATCCATTGGTGAGATCCCCTTATTTTTTATTTTACTGGGCACAAAGCAAAGGAACATCTGCATCAGTGACAAAAATAACAATTATCGTTACAAAAATAATAATTCTGTTTAAACTTTCTGTGGGAAAGGGTAAGGCAGTCCGCTGCCATACTATACAGACCCAAAGGGGGTGAATGAACATTATCTACAACATGCTAATGCATCACTCCGTGCAGGAACATTAACTGTGAAGACACAAATAGATTGTTTAGTCAGACAAGGTGGTATTCTGCAACCTTAATTTAAACATTAGAATATATTACTGGCAGTCAGCACATAGTGTACTGTATCTGTATGCCCCCCAATGGCAGCCCCATAGGCCATGGCCTTTGTTGGCTTTGCAGAAATCCAGAAACATTTTTGAATTTGTATAGGGATGTATATTCCAACAATTAGGTGTTGAGTATGATCCACCATGACAAGTAAACTTTTTGGCTTCTACAGTCTATATGAACCACATTTTGACAGTGCTTGAAAGTGAAATCATAGTACAGTACAATCTCTCTGTATCCATTGAATTCATGTCCTTGTCAAAAGGTTGCTCCTATTTGTTGCTCAGTGACATTTTCCAATCATGTTCCGTGAAAGAAAGGCATTCTCTAGTTTGTGACATCGAATTCTGAAGGCAAAGGCCTTGTGCTGCAAGCCTTCTATTCATTTGTTCCTTTCTCTATATCACAGGGACAACGCCAGACACAGCACAGAGGGACTCATGTTTTTGTACTTGGCTTATGATGGCATTTAGCACTGTTGCCAGGGACAGCATCTGTGATAGCCAGAATACAAGAGACAGTTCAGCATATGAATCCTCTGTTAACCCTCTAAGGGCCATTATACAGGAATATTATCATTTTCAGAATTTGGTTAATAGAAGAATTTTAATGCTTTTGAGCAAATTTGTAAAAATTTCAGGATATTTTAATGCACAGCTGGCAAGCAACCCTTAACAAAACTATCATGACATAACTTATTCTGTTGACACATTTTGGGATCACATATAAAGTACTCCTTGCAGGGTTCTTTCATGCCTGTTGGGCACTCCCATTCCATAAAGATGGATCAGGGTCAACTAATCTAAACATATATACATACATAAAATGTACTGCTGTTTGTAATGGATTTCAGGTCAAGCAGCAGCATAAAAGCCTCAGACTGATTTGCCCCCAGCAAGGTAAGAACTAGAGCTGTGCAAAAGGCAAAGGTAAAATTGCCTGCTAATTGCAAAGCTTTAGCTCTGACTAAGCAGGGGTGAAGTTTTGTCAGACCACTGCATAGAGACTGCTGCTTACACACAGTAGCCCTCTCTGCACCTTTCTTCCGATGTTTAGGGATGTAATGCTGCCACTGGATTTGAAATCCTTCACAAACAGTAGTATGGCATTACCCTCTTTCAGCCCACAATCTGTAAATGAACATTTTTAAACCTACAACCTTTTACAGCCAGTAGCCCTCATGTTGCACAGATGCAGGCTCTTGATCCCGGCTGTCACTGACAGCCAAATTCCCACTGACGATCAAAAATCAATCGGAATAGTTCTCTCTTGTGAAACCATTATGGATGAAATGGTGATCCCATACAGTACCAGTCAAAAGTTTGGATGTCTTCTCATTCAATGGACGTTTTGATTTTTTTCCACATAGTAAGTGATTAATTTTAAACACACACACATACTATGAAGGAACACACATGGAATTAAATTTTTTTTTTATAATATATTTTTCTCAACTTACCCACCTTTTGCTTTAATGACGGCTTTGCAAACTTCTGGCATTCTCTCAATCAGATTTACGGGGTTGTCACCTGGAATAGTTTTCTAATACCAGGTGTGCCCTGTCTCAGGGTAATTTCTGTAAAGCTGCGTACACACATCAAATTTTTCTGGCCCGATAATCGGCATCGGCCAGATATCGGGCGAGAATCTGGCGTGTGTACAGCCCAGGTCGTTCATCGTCCGTGGATCCGTCCTGGCGGATCCACGGACGATGAACGATGAGCGATCCTAATGCAAGGGAAGGGGGAGAGCGCGCAGCAGGGTGCCGCTCCGTCGTTCTCCCCCTCCCCTCTCTATAGAGCAGAATGGTGCTGTATGTACAGCACTCGTTCATGCATCGTGTAGTTCTTTGTCGTTGGAAAGGATCGAGAAAGATCCTTTCCAACGACAAGAATTGCATGTGTGTACGCAGCTTTATTCCTTTCCTTGCTACTGTGGTTGAGACAATCAGTTGTGTTCCGCTGAGGTAGGGTTGCTACACAGTTTTAAACAGTTAGCCCTTTGACCACAATTCTATTCCATATTATGGCAAGAACCATTCAACTAAGTAAAGAGAAATGAATATATATGCACTTAGAAAGCCATATCAACCCAGGGTTTATATTAAAATGGTACATCAAATAAAAGTCTTATTTGTTCTTTTAAAAAGTCTGGAAATTATTCAAAAATGCAAATTAGGATCAATGTCAAATTAACCAAAACATATTGACCTTCCCAAATTTGTCCAGGGCCATTAGGCATGGATAACTTTTGCTAATTAAATGATTAAGAATGTGGCATTTGTTGCACCTTCAAATTAGCTGATTAGTTTTGCTTTAGACTTTAATTGGGCTTAAACAAACTAAGCACTACTAAGGGCCCATTCACACCTGCCAACTACTGCAAAGTACAGCAATGCACCACACCACACACATACTGACATGCTGCGGTGCCATCCATCATACTGAATTTAATTATATTATTATTGTAATTATTTTTCAAAGGAAATTGCTTGAAAATCTCTGGTTGTTTACAACACTTCTGCATTATATTTTTCCATTTAAACTACTTTGGAGAATTGAGCGAGTTGTTTTACAGTTCTCAACCTGAAGCTTTCAACTTTAGCTACTGGGTAGATTGTTGTTCATGCTGTTCTGTTTATTTTAAAGATCCACATTTAAATTAGGCTAAGTTTTTACCTCAATAAGTGATCAATAATGGATGCACTTCTTATGACCTTCCAGGTATATAACAACATGTGAGACCTTATTCAGTGTCAGCCAAGAATTACTAAGTGAGAAGGCACAGGATGTGATGAAAAGAAGAAATTTTATTACAATATTTTAATTGCATTTTTAATCAAGTGTTTATCCCAGCATAACTGAAAGCTAATCATTTTTAGAGAGGAAACACTTTAAGATGTAAACACTCATTGGATACAAGTACTGCAATGATTCTAAGCACAAAGATCAGTCTTCAAATACCAGTAAATAAGTAAACAACCCTCTCAGTTTACTCTATTTCCCTCCTTCACCCCCACTCTCTTTGGTTCTTTGTCCCCTTTTTCTTCTGATCTTTGTCCCCTTTTTCTTCTGATCTTCTCCCCCATTTACTCTCTCCTCCTCCACCTGCTATCTCTCCTTTCTATTCATTTCACCCACTCTTTTTCTATTACCCTCTTACTCTACCCACTTTCTCAAATCTCCTTATTGTCTGTTCCACTCTCTGTCCCCTATCCTGTTACTGCTTCTTCCCACACTCTCTCCTATTCTCTTTCTCTCCCTCTCCCTCCTGCTCATCTCTGTTTCACCCCCTGTCCCTATTCCCACTAACATTATCCCCCCAATCTTTATTCCTATTCTCATTGTCTTTCTCACTTCTTCCCATTCTATTTTACTTATCTTAGCCTTCTCTCTCCACCTCTCTCTACCTCCCCTCACTCTACCCACTTTTCTTAATTTTTTAAACTCTCCACACTCTCTCAACCTCTCACTTTCTCTTTCTACTCATTCTTCCATTCTGCCTTGCACCCTGTCTCCTTCTAATTGTTTTATTCATTCTATCTGTCTCTCCTTCCTTCTCCCCATTCTATCCTTATCATTCTCTCTCCTTTTCTTCTTCATGATTTAACCCTCTCTTTTTCCCTCTTTCTCTCTCAAACCCCCTTACTATACCCAATCTCTTTACCCACTTTCTGTTTTGTTCTTCCACTCCCTCTCTTTCTCTACTTTCTCTGACACTTTCTCCCTCCCCTCTCCTTCTCATTGATTCTCACATTCTGTCTATCTCTAAAACTTTACTTTTTCCCCACTCTCCCCCTCTAATCCCCTCTCCTTCCAGTTGTTTGGCTCTTTCGCCCTTTCTATCTGTCATCTCTCCACTATCTCTCTCTTTGTGCACTCTTTTTGCCACACTCTTGCTCTCATCCTCTCTCTCCCACTTTCCCTCTTTTTCCCTCTCCATCTAAGTCCATCTCCATCATGTTGCTTCTTTCACTTTTGCAGGCCTTCTCCCAACTCTCCTTCTCTTGCTCTCTCGTCTACTTTGTCCTCCTCACACTACCCACTCTCGCTCCCCTCTCCTTCTTATTGCTTTTCCCATTCTTCCTCTCTCCCTAAACCTCTCCCTTCCATGTACCCATTCTCTTCCCCTATCTCCCTAACCATGTCTCTTTATTGTTGCCTCTTTTACTGTCTCTGCACTCTTTCTATTTCGTTCTCCTTCCCCCCACTTTCTATCCCCACTCGTTCTGCCATTATTTCATTCTCTCTTCTCCACTCTCGCTCTCTTCCCTCTCAATCTTTCTTTGTATACTTTATCTGCTTCTCTCCCCGTCTCCTACTAACCCTCTCTTTTTCTTGTTGCCTCTTACACTTTCCAGCCGTCTCCTGTTCCTATCTCTTGCTCTCTCTCCTACTCTGTCCCCCTCACACTACCCATTACCTACCCTCTCTCCTTCTTGTTGCTTCCCCCATTCTCTCTCTCCCCAAACCTTCTCTGCAATCTATCTCCTCTACTTCTTTTTGTCTTTTTCTCCCACTTTCCCTCTCTCCTTCTTGTTGTCTCTTTCCATTATTTCTCCCATTTCTCCCCTTATATTCCTCCCTCTTTCATCCTGTTTTTCTCTTCCCCCATTCCTATCTCTTGGCTTCTCTCTTTTTTTACCCTTTTTTTCTTTTTCACCCCTATTTGTCTTTCTGATTTTCACATACTCTCTCCTCCCTGCTCATTCTATCTCAAGGTAGATTGCTTTTACCTAGTGAGATCTGACTGATTATACAGTGTATAATTTACATGTAAATATATTCTGCATGGCAGATCCTCCAGTGTTTGTGTTTTATTGCAGTGTATAATTATAAGAAAAGAGATAACCTTTTACTCCTCTCATTAGTGCTGGAATAAAAATTTACAGCACTCTGCTGCAGGCTAGACAGTTCTACCTTGCAGGCACCTGATAAATGTTAATAGGCCTCTCTGCTTGTCTTATATTTTGTAAGGGTTTTTCTAACTTACATTATAATTATTACATTTTTCAGTTTTTGCCTTTTGGGTATGTGTGCATGTTTATGTTAAAACAAGAATGCATGCGTTAATACTTCCCAATAGCACTGTTTATATTAACTATACAAGATAATTTATCTATTTCCAAACAAACAAGTTTGTTAAAAGTTCACATTACAACATTATCATGGAAATCATTCGTACATGCAACTTATCTTTCACCCCATGCACCCCTTTCATCAGCAGTTTCTGGTGAATAAGTATACTGTATATAACTGAGCACAAATGTACAGATCTAAATCTGGGATTGGGCAGTTATGATTTAGGTTACGTACACATGTCAGATGATTCTCGTCCAATAATCTCTCTAGGGCTGATATCGGATGAAAATCTGTTGTGTGTACAGCGCTCAACGTCCGACATCTGGACAACCCTCCTGGCAGATCCATGGACGACGAACAAGGAACGATCGTAATGAAAGTGAAGGGAGGAGAGTGCAGTGGGGTGCCGCTCTGTCGTTCTCCTCCTCCCCTCTCCATAGAGAAGAATGAACGAAGCTGTATGTACAGCATTTGTTCATGCATCGTGTAGTCTATTGTCGTTGGAAAGGAATGTGAAAGATTGTTTCCAAGGACAATTATTGCACATGTTTATGCAGCCTTAGTTGGAGCTGCTGATTTTCGGCAGGTTCTCTCTCCTCTGGTGAGGTTCACTAAGTCTTTATAGTCTGGGGTTTTTTGGATCTTTTAAAGAGTAAAGGGAGAAAGGGTTGGGGTGCAAGATGTCCAGTCACTACATAACTCATAATATGGAGGAGTAAGCATCAAAAGCACCAAGCCACTGCCAAGCTCTCCTCGATCATCTTTCTCTTTGTTCTTAGGAAACTCACCTGAACTTTAGTCTGCTTCCATGGATAACCTGTGTCAATGACCATAGCTGGCTTTTGGCATCCCAAATTCAGATGAGGTAGCCCCTCTCTTGACATTCTCAGAGTACCAGTGCAATCTTGTCCTCTGGAACAGGGGTCTCCAACCCCAGTCCGCAGACCACTAGTAGGCCATCTGACAGGTGGGCCTCGGCTCTGGCCAGTGCACCAGTGGGGTCAGGAGAAGGACTGCACTGGCCAGAGCCATGTCTCCCGTACGCATCACAGGCTCAGGGCGGTGGATGGCTTGTGTCTCTGGACACAACCCGCCCACTGTCCTATCGCAGGCTCAGACCTGCGATTGGGCAGGTTCTGGCATTTATGACATCACTCTAAGGGACGTTTCTTCCCCTTTGAGTGACACACGGCTCCCCGCTCATGTGCGGTCCAGAGTCCGTGCATTTAGTGAGCTCCAAAAGGTTGGGGACCACTGCTCCAGAATCATCAGTTGAGCTTTTCTTACCCAGATTATCCTTGTTCAGGCCCCAGTCAAACCCAGGGCTCACGACTGTTTAGGCCCCAGAACCTGGCCTGGACTAGACTAGACCAATTCTCCCTTTCTCCTGAGATCTTCATATATTTACCCCTTGGTGAACACCCTCCTGAATGGGCACCAATCCACTGATTGGTTGAGGAGAGAAACATTTACCAGTGAATGGTTACTCTCTCAACTTTATACAGGGAAATCTTCCCAGTATCAGGAGGAAACCACCAATCATTGGTCTAGGAGAACTTCTAGACACCATAATACATTCATCTCCTATAGTCAGACTAAATATATGAATATGTAAGCAAGGGAGACTTCTAGATTTCTTTTAACAGGTGAAGATCCTAGGTCCCTTTTTCCCGCTTACCTTCTAATTTGAAAGAGTTCCTGTTGTTTAAAGAGCTGAAATTTTAATGTGCGAACACAACTAAATGAATTGAGTGATTCCTCCCCTCCCTCTTTGCCTGTTCAGAGAAGGCTCTATACAAATCTTCAACTGTAGGGAGAATAGTTACTGCTGTGCTCTCTCTTTTTGAAACCTAGGTTAGCTTTCCAATAAATCACAATTCCACAAATTAAAATACCCTCTGCCTCCCACGGCCTGTGAAACCAAATCCACTGTTGCTTTTATTTAAAACAAACAAAGTATTCAAACTTTTTCTAGCTGTCTTGTGGCTTGTCACAAGAATCGAAAGCTGTCATTCCTCTTTTATTCTTCTGCGGTGGAGTTTGGTCCTGATTGATGCAAAGAACAGGTTCACATATTGGCATGGCTGCCTTTCTCTGCATTGTTTTCCTTTGAGCCCAGACTGGTGTGATGTCCACAAAACAACATGGTGTTTACAACAGCCTGGGATCATAGAAAGTGGTTTGAATAGTGCTGGGCATCGTTCAACTTAAAAGAGGTCTGGCAGTGCGGGAAAGTACTGGAGATAGGGTAAGTATTTTAGTGAGAGCTGCATTCCCTTTTTTTAAACACCATGTGTTCATTACTTAAAAAAACACATGGAGATCTGCTTTAAGAACAAAATAAATGTTACATAAAGACAACTGCTGTTCTGCAAAAAGATATTTTTGTAAAATATATGTCAGTGAAGTTAATTATCCAAAACCTTGCTATCTTTGAGGGATGCGAGATCTGAGATAGAGAGCGTCTTGTTAAACGCCTCCTTTTCTCCCAAGAAAGAAAAGAAATGTTAAACATGAATTAATGTGGAATGGTTCTGTAAATGAAGTCAGTGTGTAGGTGTTATCATGGAAAAGTGAACAGCAAAATAGCCAATTGCTAAATGCTTATTTTCTTCTGACAGGACCGAGCGAGCTTGACCTGAGCCTTATCATAGACAGCGCGGAGACTAGTGAATCTACATTGGTGTTTGAACATCAGGTGAGTTATAATATTGTACACATTTTCTCTTCTGCTGCACATCCTGGTATTATATTATTCATGGAGAAAATGTCACACAAGAAAGTATTAGGAATTCCTGCAAAGCGGGAATGCTGAATTATGGAGCTAATTCCGCTAAGTGCTGCATTGAGTGAGTCAGATCCTCTTTTATACATGATCATTTAAACTAAGTATAACCATTGTACAGAGTAATAAGAGCTTTATTAAAAAATAACATGACGTACAGTACATGCTTGTCAAAGTTAACTTTTAGCTCATGAACAGGGGAAAGAAAGTTGGAATCTGTCCATTGAAATTATAAACCATCTCCAGGCAATGATGGTGATGGGTGCCAGTGTGTAATTCCAGGTGGCTCAGCACTAAGCATTCTTTTCTAGGGTCCCAGATATGGGTTTTGTGGCCAGAGCACACATTGCATATAATTTGTATTTGTTTCCTTTAAGAGCCCCAGGTTCTTTCAGCATACAAAGAACATCCAGGTAAGTTAACTGGCTTTCCCCAAAAAAATTGGCCTTTAGTATGTGCAGGAGTTGGACCATTAAAAAATGAGTGTGGTGAAGACATATTCTGAGGGAAAGTTAGTGACATGACAATGGGCTTTGTAAAGTGCTATATAAATACATGAGAACAAAAATTAAGGGTGATGGGACAACGGATGACAAGGACAGAGACAAATTAATCAAATGCACAAAGTTAGTGATGACCACATATATCTCTTTAAGGACACCTGTACATGATCAGATATAATATTCTATGATCGTAATTGTTGTTAATAAATCTTCTTGAGGTTTTAGGGTTCTTGATGGGGAACAGATGGACAATTCTCATAACTTTTTACAGACTTGGTATAGTATGATAACTATGATTGCAAATATGATTAATTTTTTCAGTTAAAGAGAAAATATTGATGTGTTTGTGGCCCCTATAAACTAATGAAAAGGTCATATACTCCTAGTAGAAAGCTCAGCAGGTCTACAGAGTTTTGTTTTTCAGAAGAAAACAATTTCAAGGTAGGCACACATTTTGTATTTGCCTTGTGGGATCTCAGGGCAATTCTAGAATTGGGATGGTGGCGAGGTAGATGCCAAGCTTGGAAATTGTGATGAAATCAAATGAATGTTATAGTGATGCAACTCCCTATTTCTGTAATGCGCCTGGGCACACAAACCACAGCCAACTCCAAAAGTCCTTTTATCAAGTTTTATTATAGTCATAAAACAAGACAGGGTATTTACAGATATCAAGTCCGATAAGCGTAGTACAGGTGGGTAAGGCAAAGGCAGGTCAGGAACAATCCAAGGTCAGGGCAGGCAGCAGGCAAGAGAGGTCACAAACAATCCGAGGTCAGGACAGGCAGAGTTCAGGCAAGAGTCAGGTATCAGACCGGGTCACTATTATAATAACAAATTGGAGAAACATTAACCAACACAAAAAACGCACCCAAGCACACTGCGTACACAGAGGCTTATAGCGGGCAATGGTGCTTAGGACAGGTTCTCCTTAAATGGCCAGAGTGACCAATGACCTTGCGCCACCTGGCGCCATTTGATTGGAGGGTAACTGAATCCCCTGCGGCCTCTTCCCACAGCACCCCTGGGACATGCCCTACTTTGCACATTCAAAGGAGTGCTGAGAACAGGACTTTCTGTAATCACGTCTATAGAGATGCAAGGGATGCCGCCTAGCCGAACAGTAATTTGGCCAGGACGGATCCCTCCGCCTGCAGAGAGAGACACGCTGCGAGCAGGGCAGCAGCCTCGGCCATGCTGCCTACTGCAGCGGCGTCTCCCTTTGCGACTGGGATCCCCCAGGAAGCCGCAGCCTCGCAGGACAGGTAGGTTCCTTACAATTTCCTTTTAAAAACCCAAAGGAGTTCCTGGGAATGTAAGCTTGCGTGTGTAAAAGGCTGAGAGTGCCAGGAGATAGAAATTGGTCTGGACATAAAATACTCCATCAAGAGTTGACAACTAAATAGTCCAGGGAGTCATATAACGTACTAAACGCCTTGGCTGTCAACTCTGGATAGATCCAGTTATTTTGACAAGTAGAAATTAATACCAGGACTAATCCCTGTGGATTGGTGCTCTCATCATATCACTTTGTATGACAAAGAAAGCTTTGGAGCCAGGTTGGTTCATAGCACTTACCTGGTTTTCACCAGTTTGCTTGACATTTCCAATACACTGAAAATGTGTGATGGAAGAACTAATAAGGTTGCCTACCTTCCCTAATTTACATTACAGCACCAATATTACATTACAGGGTAGTAATACAGAACAGGTACTCTTAGAGATAAAATACACTAACTATTAACAAGTCATTGTGTAAACAGTATATTTTCATTATCTAAAATAATTAATACGCACATTGGTAAAACATTTGTCTTAGTTGGAAAAAGTAAGTAAAACCCTACATTTATCACCACCTGAAATTCATGAAATTAGAATCATATGTTCCAGATTAGGTGCTAAGGATTGTCTATCCTTGGGGAGGTTGCATGTAGTTGAGTCTGTCTTGTTTAAATATCAGATATCCAAAGTTCGATGTTACCTTGTTGACGTGTGTGGTGTCATTATGCTTAAGATCAAATTAGTTTTTTCAGGCCATCAGAAAGTTGATGGTGGATGTCCTTCAAATTATTGCAAATAAATAATTCCACTGTACACCATATATGTAATCAGAAGTAGATGTCAGGTAACTGTAAATATGTAGGATGGGTTGACAGGTATGGCCCAAGAGCTGTTTATAGATAAATGAAGTCTCCAAGAGCACCAACATTAAACTGCATGCTCTGCTGGTAACTATTATACCATTTATTGTGCGCGCACCTGAAACCAAGGAGATTCAACTCATTTACCCTGCATGGGAGGTCTTTTAGAAATATACTTTTGCTGTCCAATATTAGTGCAAATCAGCAGTTTACCATTAAACATTTAGGAGAGCACTGGGGTTCTTGAGGAACATACTGTTGGCTGAGTTATTTGGCCACAGTAATAATAGATGTATTTGGTGCAAATCAAAACCAGAATTTCAGTATAAGAAACACATATCAGCTTTTAGATATGCTGGAAATGTTATGTTTTGTTTTTTGTTTTTTTTCTAGATGCTTTAGCACCCGGGTAACCAGCAGTCTTCATATCCGCTATGAATTCTGCATTATGTCAAACTGTGCTTGATGAGAATGTGAGGTCATCTGCCTGAAAGCTGAAGTTAATCAGGAAATGGATCTTTCAAAATATTAAAAATTCAAAGCTCATTAGCAAATCTTCCAAGGAATGGCTAAAAAAGACAAATTAATGGAATAGCCTAAACAAAGCCCCGATCTAAATCCCATTGAAATGTCTGAAAGGGCAAATCATGGAAGGAAACCCACAAACAACTTACAACAGTGATTAAAAATTTCCTGTGTGCTGCCTTAGAATATACTTTGCATTTGAACGGGTTGCCTAACACTCCAAAGCCATCCAACAATCTGACCTTCACTATTTTTGAGAGTGCACTGCACCATAACACACTATTGAGAATGAATAGCAGCGATTTCCACCAACTTCTGAAATGTTTACTGCTAATGATATTGTGCCTGTTACCCCAACACACATACCCAAGTAAAGTTATTTCTGTTTAAGTGAGCAATATCAGCTTCTGGGGCCAAATCCATTGACCTATCATTGTTTGGAATGATGCCAAGAGCACAATCCAGAGCATCTTATTCTCTAACTCTTATATTATATAAAGATTATTCAACCCTAACACTGGAGAAGGGGACCCACTACAAGGGTACAAAATACTTTTGCCTGGGATTAATTTAAATATATCACATATATCTGTGGGCACTGTTTGAATGAAGACTTTTTGCCTGTTCAAATATGTTGAAAATGTTAATTTCCGTGGGGTGTACTTACTTTTTCACATGATCAAATCATCTGCATTCTAATCTCATTTAAAAATAACATAAATTATTCAAGCCTCGTCTCCAGAGAAATGTAATTTTAGGTCAATTAAGTTTTTTTCTTTGCTAAAGGCTTTTTATATCGCTTCCTAATTGGCCCTGTTTTAGGAATAAAAATCAAGTGTAATTAATATTTGTGAGAATACTTCTACCGCTTTGTTTTTTCCCCTCCAAATTAAGGTCTAGTAGCCTGCCTGTTATTTTCCAAAATTCTGCAGGTCTGTCTGTTTTAACAGTACCTGCGAGAGAAGGACTTTGCACTGTTGTCATGGTAACTAGTCGAATTGGAAATAAGAGTTAAAGCTGTCATATGAAATTATCTTTTTTTTTCGTTGATGGACCGGGTTTGTTTTCAGCTTTTCAAAATATTATGAGAGAAGAACATGACGGGTGCTTTGCTTGGAATGGGGTGAAAAAAGTGTGTTATCGATCCTAAATCATGAGCAACCTGTACTGGAAACTTGATTTTGAAGAGCAAACAATATATTATTTCCTTTGATGAAATTTAAGGGTCAGATGATCGTAAATGATATTTTGAGTTATGGCTTTACACCTGCGGCTTAAGGATTAGCAAAGAATTTTGTGTTCCCAATACCAACCAGACAGTTTGACTCGCTTCTGCAGTGCGGAGTTGATTTTGAACGTTGGAAAGGATCTTTCACGATCCTTTCCAACAACAAAAGACTGCATGATGTATGAATGAGCGGTGTACATACAGCACCATTCTGCTCTATGGAGAGGAGGGAGAACGACGGAGCGGCACCCCACTGCACTCTTTCCCCTTTATTTTCATTACGATCGTTCGTCATTGATCGTCCATGGATCCACCAGGACGGACTATGGAATGACGGACGGCAATCGCTGTACACACCAGATTCTCGGCCCTGAGGCGATTATCAGACGAGAATCATCTGACGTGTGTACATAGCCTTATACCTAAAACAATAGAAAACAATATATTTTTGTTTATTATTAATATTTTTGCAATAATGCAGCATGCAGAATTTGCATGCAAATGTGCATTGGTATAAATCACAATTGCCAACACACAATAAGCGGATATGCAGCATCTGTCTTACACCGCACACCACAACACAATCTATGCATTGTAGGTCGCCAGCATGCAAGTTTGTAATGTGCACTGCCTAGGTGTGTTAGGGCTCATGTCAGTGGGTGTTGCTTGCCTGCATTTTATTATTATTCATATTATTATTAATAATATTAATAATAATATATTATATAATATGAAACAGGGTTTAAATAGCGCCTACATATTACGCAGCGCTGTACATTAAATAGGGGTTGCAAATGACAGATACAGACAGTGACACAGGAGAAGAGGATCCTGCCTCGAAGAGCTTACGATCCAGGAGTTGGGGGAAGTAACACACATTAGGAGGTAAGTTTGGGTGTCAAATGCAGATCAGCAACATCCCATTGACTTTAGGAGTAGTACAAATAGTGGTTCAGAGGCTGCCTCTGACCCGTCTTGCATCGTGCAGTGTTTTTAAGCACCTAATATCCTGCAGGCAAAGCAGGTCAAATGCAGCCTTTTTTCGTCAAAATCACTTTCATATTCAAATGCATAAACTTGAGTTTTAATAGCACATTCAATCTTCAAAAAAGAACACCTGTGAACATAGTCCCCTAGGTTGCTGTTCAGAATAAATAAAATGCAATGCAACGCACCAGATGGTTTCATGGTTTCACTGTGCAATGTGGTAATGAGTGCTAAAACATGCATGTTGCCACAATGAAAATGTGTGAGCAGGTTCTAGGCAGTAACTGTATGTGAAATCCTGTAGCGTGTAGTGGTCAATACAGAATGAAGTTGTTTTAATTATATCAGTGAAAATAGGTTTTTACTTAAGGGTTACTGCATTTTGCTCCTTCCTATTTTATTTCCCACATTTATGCAGAATGTGCACACGACAACACTGGATGGTTCATATCAGTTCTGGCCCAGGGAAGCTTGGACTGTATCTTCCCCATTAAGGTCATGTAGATCCTAGATTTAACCCAACTTGGAAAGGACACACACAGGCAGCACAGAATATGTCGCCTAGCCATTGTGTTACCTTAAATACTCGTATGCTTTTGGAATGGCCAGGTAGTTAAAGAAAGTGCTGGCTATTTATCAGTTTAGAACTGTTGGTGGTGAGTTTAATTGCTATTTGCAATCTCAATTTATATATTGTTTTTTAACATTTAAACTTACCAAACAGTGTTACCCCAATCATAAAAGTTAAATGCAGGGATATGACAACTCTTAATAAAAGGCCAGTTCACTGCCCATGACTCCTAATGACCTTATAGCAAGAAGGTGGGCAGTGACAAACAATGGTAAGGAATCAGTTAATTCAAAACACAGACATAATAATGTACACTAAACCTCATATGTACCATTTGTTATCAATGTTATTCTGTTTGATTGCTGTGTTTGTTGAGCAACTGCTAAATCAAATTCCCCATAACACAATCACAGGCTGCACAGAATACCAGTCGTCTACCCATTATGTCACCTTAAATAGCCGTGTGTTTTTTTATGTTAAGTAAAAAAATCCCTATATGTGTAAACGTACTTGACCAAATATCTGATATCCAATAGCTGATCTTGTTACTTGTCCAAAGATTATATTTAGAGATCTAAACAGCTCTGCAATTAGAAACTAATGAAGACTTTTGTTTTTGCATTTTCTTTTTTTCCTGCAGACTGAAGTTCACATTTTAATAATCCAATTAGTGTTCATTTGTGTGCAAATAAATTACTGGTCATACTAAAAGGAGGTACAGGAATTAAAATTTTATTTTCAGCACAGCTGTGTACAGAGTAACAAATAATGGTAAATGGTAAAATAACAATAGTTGTTTTTTGCTGACTTTATAGACTAGAGCTCATTAGTACAAAGCCTTGTCTGCAGAAGGAAGAGCACTTTTCCCACTGGAAACTTCTATGGTCACATAACCCTGAGTAGTTCTAAGTTAGTAAACATTGTGACAACTATGTGCTGATCATAGGAAACAAAGGGGTTAGTGAAGAATGTTGGAAATTGAATGACATAACTTGTATATGGCCATCGCATTCCTGATAAATGTTTGCTTGAAAAAGGTCACAGTTTTTAACAATTTTTAAGGTTTGATGTTGTTGAATTGATGTCATACTCAGTGTTTATTGACCTTTTTCACATGGGGCAACCCCTTGAAATAACTTTCAGGTCTTAAGGAACCCCTGCTATAATTACTATTTCCACAGCTCACAGTACATTAGCATGATGGTCAGTGGGAAGAATGCGTCATGCATTGCTGGTCATTCAGATGAGTGTACACCCCTATACCCAAAAAGATCATTGGGGTCACTTAAACTGACCTGACAGTCACAAATTGCCCCTTGCACCAGGAATTCCAAGCAACCTCTGGAGAAACCTTGGCTGGGAAACACTGATCTAACTGAAAACATTGCACACTTTGTATGGCAGCCTGGGGTCCATTTTAGACTTGCAGTTGACCAGTGTTCTTCTGCTCTTAGCTGAATTAGAGCAGTTGGGAACCATTTTGTGCACATGTTTGCGGGTAGATTGCGGTGCAGTTCCTGAAAACAAGAAGTCGCTTCTAGCCAGATGGTTGCTTTTCCTTCTCTTGGGGAAAAAACTTCAGCCTCAATTGCACTCATCCTCATTCAACCGCACAACAAAGTGGTTGTGAGACTATGCAGTTGACAAAATGGTAGTTGAGGAAGGGTGGCTGGGTATAGTTAACAGTGCAGGTGTCAAAAACAAGTCTGAATGGAACCTGAGGGCCCTAAAACTCTAGCGGTTATTATTATTATTCTTGGCATACAGCAAACTGCTGTTGTGCACCCAGGAGTGGCAAACCCCACTTCAGGTAACCACCTGCAACTACATGGATGGAAGCGACTTCCTGTTTTTAAGAACTGCACCACAATCCACGCAATGTGTCCATAAAATAGTTTGATATTACTCCCATTCAGTTAAAAGACCCCTAGGTTGCCAATGACCCCTAGGTTGCCATACAAACTGTGCAATGTATTCAGTTAGTCAGTGTTTCTTAACCAGGGTTCCTCTAGAGGTTGCTAGAGGTTCCTTGAGCAATGAACAGTTTGTGTGTTTCAGGTCATTTTAAGTAACACCAATTATCATTTTGGCTGTCTGTAAGGATAACATTTTCCAACTGACAAGCAAAGCATTCTATCTACTGACCACCACCCTAAAGTACTGTGAGTTGTGGATATAGTAACGTTTTTTAAAGGATTCCCCCATATTTAAAAGGTCACCTGTACAGCCATAGTGCAAATTTTCAAACAACAATCATATGGACAGAATCAACTTGTTGCTTTTGGGAACCACACTGCGTTTGCGTGTAACTGCCTGCAAAAATTGTCCCCCAACTGCTCTCATTGACTTGAATGGGAGAGGTGGGGACTGCAGTTGAGCCCATGTCAAAAGGCTTTGGCTCAATGCGGGTCTAAAATGGCCCTTAGTTGCCTAATTTTGAGTTTAAATTGCTTGTGATCGCTTTCATTTGAATACGCTATCATGCTTTCCAGACAGTTAAATGGGTTTTCCAAACATTGTCTGACAGTAAAAGTTGTGTTATACAGGTCAGCAGGGTGACATTCACAACTATTTGGATAGATATAGCCAGCTCTAAACTTCGTCACGGTCCTTAGCGGGAAGTACAATGAATTCATTATGTGGTCCTCTGCAAACAGAAAAATCATTAGCATGCCTTATCTGCACAGTAGGTACATGGAAAGAAGAGTGTTAGCAAATCAGGATGTTCATTTGCTTTGCATTAGAATTACCATGCTGCAATTAGGAGTTTTAAAAAACCTAATTTTACCCTTGTGTTCTCAGTAATTGGTGGTGACATAATATCATAAAAAACAGGTTTATTTAATGGAACGATAAGAATAGCACTGCTGAGCAAGTAACTAATGAGAGAGCTGGCAGAAAATGTATATTTGCCTTCTCCCAAGCTGATGGGAAACACAATTTATGCTTCAGTATTGCATTTTGGAGAACTGAATTAAAGCTAATATGCAAGCAAATAGCAGGGAAAAATATATGAGAGTTTCATACCTGCCTAATGATTTATTTCTGTCTATTCTAAGATTTCCAGAGCTCAGCTACACAATACATTGCTTACTGTCAAAGGGGAAACCTTTCTGCTGCAGTTTAGTAATCCCTGCAGGCTTTGTCCCTCCCTCAGTTTGTAAGTGAACAGTATAATGAGAATATCTCTCTGTCACTCATATCTCTTGTCAGTTTGAGATTGGTAGGACAGCTGATTGGGTTCTTCTTTTGTCTCTACACATTTAACTTTACTGTGATTGCAGAGACGCAAAATGCAGATACAAGTTAAAATTTGGGAATGTACACTGATTATAAGAAAAAAATATTATTACACAGTATTTATATAGCGCCAACATATTACACAGCGCTTTACAAAGTCCACAAAGCTCACTCACTGACCTTGATTATTTCCACTTACCTTGAAGAACCCTCTATGTGAGTTGAGAACAAAGTTGTGTTCTTTTAATCTTCTCTGAAGTCACTTTATACTTTAATGCCCCAGGGTTTTTTTTTTCTTTTTACCTTCTAATTGCTGCCTGTGTTTATATGTGGAGTTTGCAGGATAATCCAAACTGATTTGGCTGATTACTAGAAAACTGTAATTGAAGAAAAGTCATTGTTGCATGATCTGAGAGTAAATCATTTGCAGGGTTGGGTTTTTACATCAGCCATAATGCTGTGTCCTATGGTGTACCTATGCAGAGTGTCCAAACTCCTTACACTGAACCTCATCTGGCTGAAATATTTCTAGACTAGCAACAGTACTGAAACCCAGACACCATAAGTACCTGTGTTCCTGTTCAAATTCATCCCCGTGCCACTGGTGGACCCATAAATCCTAGGTCCTGGCTGCTCATGGAGACATGACTTCATGAAGTCATGATTAAGCTCTGCCCCCATTCTGAATCTAAGCCCTCATTAAGTTGTCATTAAGTTGTTCAATACCAGAACCTAAAATGTGTAAAAAGTCCAAACCCCATTTCTTGCTGATGGAGTTGGGTAAGGGTTAGAACTGCTGAGAATAGTTTTGCAGGACAGAAAATGACATTTCATTTCAATAGAGGAGGAGTAAATTTTACCCCTATACACCTGTAGGATTTTTATTGCTGTCTGTCCCTATAGGCTTTTAAATAGACAGTTATTTTAGTGTAATAGGAAATTTTCAGGGACTTCTCTTGGGTATGGTGTCTTCTCTTCGTCAATTGTAGTGATTACACTTAATGGACCACGAGGTGCCTGCCAGAGCTTTGTAAATGGTTCCAAGGTGATATTGTGTGTTTGGGAGCCCAATGTGGGAAATTAGTATAATAACCTTTGAGGTTGTAAATCCCCAATAATATTAATCTTTAAGGACCGACCTTAAATTAAATGCTTTACAATTTTCTTGTAATTTTATTGTTATTTAGCTGTCATTTTTGAATTGTGTATAAGAATTTTGCTGTGGCCACTTAACTCCATTCTAGAAAGTTTTCCTCTTTGTTAAATTTAAAGAATACAGTAAAGTTTGGGTGTCTAAAGCCATGGATGAGGAAAATGCACCCAACTGAATAACCGAGTCAAGTTTTCCTTCTATTTGTTAGAAGTAACAGCCCGGCAGTTTGATAAAAGATGTTTGTTGGTTGTAGAGAAATGCTCTGAGGGCCTCCATGGAACAAATTAGTTGACTCTGAGCTGCTCTTGTTGCAAGGATCAAACAGTACTACCTAGTAAATACCTTCTGTTCAGAAAAGATTTAGCTTCCTAGGGCACAGCCAGTGTTAAAAAGAAAAGCACAAATCAATGCAATTCAAAGCATGCCACACAAAAGAACACTACTTGAAACTTTTCATTCCAAACTTGAAACTAAAGAAGGTGAATTGATTAAACCTCTCACTATTCGAAGAAATATGAAGTGGATTATTGAAGTTAAAAAAAAATAACCTTTTACTTTATAATTTATAATATTTAAGGCTTACTGAAAACAAAAAATGAAGTTTAACACTTTCTAGCATCATAAGGCATATTACTGTAGGGTAATGAAGGTAAGTGAAAGTCATAATAATCTCCTTGGTTCAGTTCTTACCACTGTGCTCTCATTGCCCACACTTTTGGGTTCTGCATTTTTAGTTATAGTGTTCAATCCTGTGGAGGTCTATGAGGATTTTCTGAATAGTGGAGCAGGAGCCAGACGTGTGTGGGCAACACATGAATTCCATGGACAGCCAACACTTTACTATATAGAGTCTATATAGAGTAATTCTGGATTCATTGAAGGTGTTACTTAACTCCCCAAAATGCAGCAATTTAAACACATCTTGGGCTTCTTTTTTTTTTTCAATTGTTTCCTATTGATAAAATTAAAGTATGTACAATACCAAAACACTAAAATGACAGCAACAGTAAAAAAATGGTTTGATGAGTAAAAGTACAATTAATCTTGTATAGTGAGGGAAAGAAAACCTGGTTTCAAAACACAAGGCATTTATTGTGATCTACTTATTAAAACTGACTCATTAAAACAGAACAACTTATTTTTTTTTATTATTATTATTTATAATATACAGTATTTTAATACATATTAAACAACACTTTACAAATCAATAGTCATGTCACTAGCTGCCCTTCAAAGGAGTCATATGTATTTTTCAATACAATCTTAGCACAATTTTGGGGGGAAGCCAATTACCCTAACTGCAAGTTTTTGGAATGTGGAAGGAACCCCGGATTACCTGGAGGAAATCTATCTAAGGCCAAAGTGTTAGCCACTGAGCCACTGTGCTGCCCTCGACTTGTAGAAGTCAAATTGCAAGAATCGACCAGAGGCATTATTTATCCAACAACACTTGTTGTTATTAAAACATCTGTATCCTTATAGAAATTTTCAGCCATAGGCAGAGCTTGTAAATAATACTTACATTTGCTTGTCTTTAGGACTGGCCAACTCCACTACAACTTTTTTAATGGATTGCATAATTGCATTACCAGCCCACATCCCTGCAATACTAATGTCAAGTGAAAGAATGGAAATACTGGACCCTCCTGGCTAATAGTTGACCCTTTGTTTCAAGTTATCTGTTGCTAATTTACTTCTTAATGGAGCTATTGTCCTGCTATTCAAATTCAATATACAGTAAAAAAATATGTATAGTTATACATATATATATATATATATATATATATATACACATTAGATTTGAATATATATATATATATATATATATATATTTGGAATTGTTTAGGAATGAAGCCAAGAAATCTGCTTGTACGGTATTACTTCATCCTGAAATGAAATGAAGTATGCAGATGGCCAAAATCCGACAGATGAGGATTAATTTTATGGCATTTGTACATGCTGTCTGCTACATCTGGCTGATGTTATTTAAGTATCTGTTAAGTCTTTATATACTAGTTTAGTACAACCACCAACATTGCAGATGGCAGAAACTATAAGCCCAAGCTTGCTTCTTACACCACTTGTCCTCTGCCAGTACTTGCTGCTCATTATCTGGCCATAGGAGCTAATTTAATAAAAAAAGAAAATGGAGCAAATGGTCATAGCAGCCGGTTAGGTTTTGTCCTGTCTTGGATAAAAAACGCAACTTTACTCCATTAAAGTTTTTCAGATAGAATTATATGGTCACTTAGGTATCCTTAGCACAATGCCTAAATGTAATCATTTAGCATCCGCCTAGCTCCTAGACTCAACTGGTCAACTGCTCATGTATTTGCCAGTTATTTTTCACTCCATCAAATGTTTCCAGGTTTCATGCAGCCAAAATATAAAAATAAATTGTTTTAGCTTGATCCCAAACCATGTTTGGTTTTGGATCTGAAAAAAGCAATTGTGGTGCAAGCCTACAATTTTCCAGTGTATCACCAACATTAGCCACAACCTAACACTAAACCTGGTGTTTAAATTAGGAAGTGTTATAGTAAAAAATACTGTATAGTCACACCATGGCTGATTTAATAAAGGAATTTAAGCTGTTCATCTACCAAGGTGAATGTGCAAGAAAATATAAAAAACAGAATTTTTCCTTGCATGGTATAATTAGGGATGAGCGAGTGAGATTTTAAAATTCGATCTTGCAGCGAATCAGGCCGTTCTCGTTTACCAAACATGTAAGCGAGAACAGCCTGTGTAAATTCGCCCGTTGAGATCAAATTTTTTGTGACCTGCAAGAGCAATCAAGGGAGCAGAACAGACAGCTCTGTCCCCCTGATTGCTCTTGCAGTCCTGTAGTATATGTTCTTGGATGTAGATTCTCTCTCCAAGAACACAGGAGTACAGCGGCTGTGCTCATCATGAATGAATGAAGCCATGGGAATCATCCTGACATGATTCCCGTGGCTGCATTCCTTAATGAGCACACCCGCGGTACTTACACTGTCAAGAGGAGTACTGGGCCTGCATTCATGAATGCAGCCCTGGGAATCCTCCTGTGTGTGATCCCCGGGCACTAGAGGTTACAGCCGTGGGGAATCATCCTGTAATGATTTCCTCAATCTTCCCTTGGGTCTGCGAAATCGGCTCGCCAAAATTTCCCGGACCTAACGGAAGTTCGAGGAAATTTTTGCAAGAATGTCAGAGGCATTCTCCGTCATCTCTAGTTATTAATAATATTATTATTATTATTATTAATAATAATAATACATAGTATTTATATAGTGCCAACATATTACAGAGCACTGTACAAAGTCCATAGTCATGTCACTAATGTCCCTCAAAGGGGCTCACAATCTAATGTCCCTACCATAGTTATATGTCTTTAATACAGTCTAAGGTCAATTTTGGGAAGCCGATTAGCCTAACTGCATGTTTTTTTTAAATTTAATCTTATTGGATGGTTAGGTTCAGAAAAGCTTAATTCCATTTACTAAGTAAAATTTTCCTTGCAAGAGGATAAATCACTTTGCTATGTGAACAGATAAAATTGATTTACTAAATCTGAACACTATGCCATACAAACTTTGACCTCTTCCTACAATGTGCCATATTATGCTAAAAATTGAAATCCAGAACCAAATGATCCAGGTAGGTAATGTTAGAAGTGTATTGGAAAGGGAACCTCCAGCAGAGTATTACGTGGACAGAGTTAGGAATCGGCAGGCGGACGTTCAATTCTGAAAAAGATGTTTTCAAAACAACAGGTTACTAGCTAGGGGCATTTTCTAGTAGCGCAGCACAGCTAGGAAAACCTAACTTGAACTAAGAAAACTGAACAGAATTCTTGTAGGCTGCACTGCAGTATATCAGCTCCAGAAATATAATTTTCTTATGTCATAAATCTGTATTGGGCTTTGTGTTGCATCTATGGAATAATACCCAAGATGTTTGTTGCATATAATCAGATCTTTTTCTTTTTTTCTTTTCTTTTTTATTAATGCTGCTCAGAATGAGGAAATTTCACATCTTTTCGGGGATGATTATCTAAGAGGTACGTTCTCCATGGAAAATCTGACCTGATTTTTAATATTTCATTTGAGTCAAATTAGAGGATTTCAAGGAGCTTATGGAATATTTTATATTACATTAAGAGTGACGTCATTGAGACATGCGTTACAGCCATTTGGATTTTTTTGTCTTTGAACTTTTTTTTTGCTTTTAACCCTTTCTTGTTAAAAAGATAACTATATTTTTTTTTACATTTTATTCTTCTCCTTTCCAATTAAAGTAAGGTTTTGGCATCCTTTGTTTCAATCTGTTTAAGCAGTTGTAAAGCTTAGTTTTTTATTTCTTTCAATTTTTAGTTTTTGGTAGAATAGGGAAGAATAGGACCCTTTGTAAAGTTATTCACCTTATTTGTACTGGTAACAGTTGTCACAGATGAGGTGAAGGAATTTTCTTTATTGGAGACACCTACGTCTATGACAATGCAAAACTCCATTCAAGTTTGGAAGACTTCCTCTCATTTTCTGCTGCACCTCCGGGACAGAAAGTGAAGGGAAACCTTCCCAGTATGTCAGTTGAAAAACATAGTGTAATCGGTCCCAAACCCCACCAGCAGCAGCGGGGTCTATGTACCCTGTTTCCCCGATTATAAGGCACTGTCTTATATTTTTTGAAATGCCAAAATATAGGTCTTATTTTCAGGGGATGTCTTATTTTTCCATGAAGAAGACTACAGTACACATTTATTGTTGAAAGTCACTCATGATCACTCATGTTCACACACAGGATCAAATATCGGGGGATGTCTTATTCACGGGTGAGTGTCTTATTTTAATTATTTTTTCAAAAATCTGGGGTGGCTTATTAGGGATGTGCGAGTATGCCTCATTTTGCGACATTCTCACAAAAATTTCCTTGAATTTGTGATGGGTCCGTGGAATTTCGGCGAACCGATTCAGCGAACCTATCGGAAGATCGAAGAAATCATTACAAGATAATTCCCACAGATGATTCATGAATGCAGCCGTAGAAATCGAGAACGGCCCGATTTGCTGCAAGATCTAATTTTAAAATCCCGCTTGCTCATCCCTATGTATTATGTATACAACATTACATTATACATTAGTTCATGTATTATATATACAACATGTGTATGTGCCCAGTTTTTTTTAGAAACTGCTCAATATATTTTTGCCAAAACTTTGCTGGTACTTTTCTCTTTTTTGATTAATATTCTTTAGGCTATGAACAACCCATCCCTCTCCCGTCAAAAAAACTAAAAAGTTTGGGCTTCTCAATCCAATGTTTTTTGAGACAAATTGCACGATTTATCCAAACACATTTGATCAGTTATTTGCCCTTTACTCTCCTTTGGGCAATATGTGGCGTGGTGAGTGGAGACAGTATCCGCTACGGTGCCAAATGGCTACTGCTCCTTTTATCTGGAGTGGGAAGGAAGTCCATTCTTCACTGTTAGATTTCCACTTCCCCTCCCACGATCCAGTTGTTCCTTACAAAGCTCCAACATCTATTCAAAATGGAATGGGTCGAGGCCTCCTACTCCAAAGAAACCAAAACCTCACAATTTTTTGACACATTGGAGAGTTTCATTGAAACTGTGAACATAACCACTAAAACTCAACTCTATAAGTGTTTCCTTCAAACTATCAGGTACTGCATCAGAACCTGAGAAAGTGACCCCCCCCCCCCCCACTATGCTCCCCACCCAAAGTGTCATATAATAACATTTCCACCAGCACGTAGGCCCGCCAGAATAAAAGCAAAATCTCTCTCTCCCCCATAGGGTTTCCTAAACCGCATCTATCCAAGGAAACTGCACAACAATGGCGAAATGGCAAACATTAGATTAACTCTGACATCACAATAGCAAATTAATCATATTGTTCCTTTTTTTTTTTGCTTTATTGTTACCTAACTGCAATAATAATCCCCCTCGGGGTAGCTTTTAACTAAAAAGAAAACCACTACCTTGCTCCGTTGTTGTCCCTCGGAGTCCTGCTGGTCCCCGCAAGTCCTGGGGACACATCCTCCCCCTTCGATCTCCAACCGGTGAATGCAGCGACAATCTCCGGGTTTCCCGGTGAAGTCGGTGCATGCGTCGGTGCGGGCAGGAGAACCGGCGGGAAATTCAAATAATTTTGTATTGGATTCAATACAAAATAGCTGTATTTAGTTCAATACAAAGAAATATTCATATAATATATATATATATATATATATATATATATATATATATATACTACTGTACAGTTATATTACATGTTTAAATATTTTTTTTATTTTTTTTTTTCATAATTTTGTGTTTTGTTTTTTAAAGTTTAATAATAAATTTGTTATTTAAATTAAATATCGGTGAGTTATGCCTAAAAATGATAGCCTACAATGAAAAATAAATTTCCATGCAAAAAATTGTACTGCTTTTTGCATGGAAATTTGGACGGAATTAGACCGCTAGGGAGGTTAAGATGTACAATTACTCATTCTGTATACCCAAATGCATTGTTGACCTATTTGTTTCATTCTGTAACACATACAGTATGTCAATTTCTCTTATTATTGTAACTGCATTGGTTGTCCTGTATACTGGTGTAACTCTATAAAAATAAGTTTTAAAAAAAGTTTGGGCTTTAGATTTACTTGCTATTTATTTTAGTACTAGTACTGTGATTTATGGAGGTTCTGCACTGGAGATTGAAATTATCTGTTATAACACTGCCAAAATATTTTTATTGGTTTCTTTCAATAAAGTTTATTCTGCAGAGTGCCATATATCACAGCAATGCCATCCGCTGGATCCTGGAGGAGCTGGGTTAGGTGGATTAAGTTGTTGTGATGTATGGCGCCCTATGGAATAAGATTTATTGAAACAAGGATGACTCGTCAGCGTTTGTCTTTTTATACTTGAGATCTGATATGAGATGGCATTTTAGTGCCAATAATATCTTAGTTATAATGGGAGTATGTATAGTAAAAATGCCAGAACATCTTGTTTCAAGCTCAAGATACATTTTTAGGCCCCATTAGTAGGCAAAGATTTTTCATGTATAAAATGCTTTGGGTTTGCTTTCATGAAACTCTAACTTTTGTTTTTACAGAAGAGTTGAAGAAATTAAAAGTCATATTTATATTAGGTAAGTGAAACTTTTTTTGATTAAAAGGCACCTGCCTCTTTAAAAAAAAAATATAAAAAATATAAAAAAATAAAAAATACAAAATAGTTGTTTATGTATTTAAAGCTTGATTCTTTGTGACTTAAGTCTATTAAAAATATCCCTTGAAACTCAAATCTGATTGAACCAATCCGTGTCTTTTCCACTGAAGTTGATGGGTAAAATTGGGTTGTTTGTTGCTATTTAGCAGTTGTTTTTTTCTGATTTTGTTATTTTCAGGAAGTGTTGGATACAGAACTACACGTGATTACACGTGATTCTTTGTACATTAAACATTTTAAACATTTGTGGCTGCAGTAATTATGAATATTGATCCCATTTGTGTATCTGCTTCACTGTAACAAATTGGTTCTAACAATACATACTCTCTCTGTAAAAGCCACTCAGAGCAGCCATGTCATAATTATTAATGCATTTCGACTAGAATAGAACCTCACAACCTAGTCTGAGCAACATCTGCTCAACCAGAAGCTCTTTTACTGTATATGTCCAGGGAATGCAAATGTATTGCAGACATTGTTCTGTATTATAACACATACAGGATTTGTATTTAATTGAATCGTTTAAAGTGGCTTTGTAAGACATAGAGGCTGCTGTTGCTTTTTTGACAATACTTGCTGCCTGGGTGGCTGTTTGTCTTCAGTGCTGTCACAGTTCCCACTTCCTACCTTGGCCAAAATATTACCTAACTGTTTAATAACTAACTACAGATCCTAATTGCATGTGGGAATCTAAGATCCAACCAACAGTTGTCCTTTCTATTGTACTATTGTACAATGTACTATTCTGTACATTGTAAGCTGTCACACATATGTGCCCAAACCCAAAAATAATGTCTACCAAAAAGTGATATTGCAGCTGCTGTTGGAATTTGGTGGCTTATTTTCAGACCTATGGATCCCCTTACCCATTAGTTTTCAGGAACTGTTGGTTTCAGTGTGAGGATAATGAGTCTCTGTGCATCCATCTGTATGGATGTGGTCTCATAGTCTGAATCTGAACTATTGACTTCTATAAACAACATTTGTTTCTGTAAAACTTGATATTGCAAACCAAATTTTGTTTTGGATATGATAGGAAATATTTGGGCAAAGTCAGTTTGTTTCTGTCTGTGTCCCATTGGGGAGAGCTGTAAGTGCAACTGTTCAGTTTTAGAGTTTCCATCATTTTATATCAGTCACCTAGAGCAATGAAAAAGTTAAATCTCCTCAGCAATAATGATGAGTCATTAACAGGATATTACACACAAGATCAGAATTGTGGACATTACATATCTTTAAATCTTCACTTAAAGGAGTGATAGATTGGTATACTTCGGGCCTGAATTATTAAAACTCTTCAAGGCTGGAGAGAATACACTTTCAGCAGTGAAGCTGTGTGATCCAGCAAACCTGGAATGGATTTATTCAATGTAATTTGCTATTTGTTAGCAAATGCTTTGAATCCTGGATCAGATCCAGATCATTGCTCAAGGAACCCCAAGCAACTTCCCTGGTTGAGTAACACTGTCTCATGTCCTTTCAGGCCTTTTAGTTGTTGCATGCTTGTTCCATGTCAGTGAATCCAGGGTCAGCATGTCAGCCCAGATATCTGCACTCCTATAAACAATACAAAACAATTCTGGAATAGAACGCTCTACTGATCCATTCTTCGTGACCCATATCTATTAAAAATGTCTCTTAAATTGCTCAATCAAATTGCCCCTAGTTCCACTTATTTTTACTAATATTATTTAATAATAATATATTTTTTTTATATCCAGAGAGGTAAAACTGGGTCACTTCCCTACTGTATATCGACTATTTTTCTGATTGTTTTTTATCAGGAAGCTATTGGAAGCTAGTAGACCAAGTTACACGTGATTCTGTAGACAGAACATGTTTTATACATCTGCTGTAGTTATTAATAATGATCCCATTTGTGTATCTGCTATACTCTAACAAGTTGGTTCTAACTCCTACTTACTGCTCATTTAAAGGAGCACTCAAAACCCATTTTTTCAAATTTGCCTACCCGTCTTCTTCTGTCTCCTAAAACCATCACTACTTCCCACCACTACATATCCCCCCTCCTATTGTGTGATAAATCCCCTACCTCTTAGATTGTAAGCTCTTTGGGGCAGGGTCCTCTCCTCCTCCTGTGTCACTGTCTGTATCTGTCTGTCATTTGCAACCCCTATTTATTGTACAGCGCTGCATATTATGTTGGTGCTATATAAATCTTGTTTATTAATAATATTAATAATAGTAATAATACAAATTCTCTTTGAAAGCCGCTCCGAGTTGCCATGCAATAATTATTAATGTACTTTGACTGGAAAAGAATCTCATTTGAATATCTGCTAGATGTTCTGTTACTTTCCCCTAAATGAAAAAAATACACATTCACTTTACTCTTCCTGCCCTGCTATATTTTATGATTGTTTAGTTCCTTTAAAAAATGCATCCCAATAATTACCCTGCCGGAGTCCTTTATCACGTTTTTTATGCAGCCTCTGTCATTATTGATAGTACAAGGGAAATACTGCTTGATTTATACTTAGAAATTTCTACATTATAAAAAAAAAAGTAGGTATTTTTTTTAATAATCCAGTGGGATGTTGTGATTTATTTTACACTTGTTTAAAGTTCAGTAATTTAATGTTGTGATGTGCCTGGAATGAATCACAATAAAATATTCATACAAAGGTTTGGGTTAGACTGAGTGTGTGTTATTCCAGCAGGAATTGATCACATGCATAAAAAATATAAAAATGCTTTGGGACAGTCGAATTGAAGGCAGAACTGAAGCAAAAAATAATAAGTCAAGCGTTAATAGCCCATTACAAGATATAATAAAACATTTTTCGCTTCAATATTTACCTTTAATCCAGGGATTTTACCTGCAGTATGTGATGTATTTTGTTTGCATTTGTAGCAACAGATATAGCAAATGGTACATTTATAGGATGAAAGGATTATTATTATTTACATAAAGATCCAGTTGTTATTGGTAGTCAAATTAAATATAACCATGTTTCAGAGCTACAGTGACATTTGGGATAATTTGGGATTTTGGCTGTGGGAGTCGATTGCACATTTGCAGGGGTATTACTATGTGTGGGCTTATGGGGTTGGATAGATGGATAGACTGGTTTAAATGTGGGTATATAAGATGGATAAATACAGTAAGTATTGACCAAATAAATACATTTAAAAATTAGTATAAGATATATATATATACATATATATATATATATATTTATATATTGTGACACCAATGCAGGATTTGGTAGTGGAAGGGAGACATATTATTATTAATTTATGAATAAGCACTGAGATAATTAATGAAGAAGCACTGAGGGTGGGGATATAACATAGAGCCAGGAGCTCAGTCAGGAGTTCCGCTTGGAGACACAGACAGGTGGTCTGTGTGAGGGAGCTCTGCTTGGAGACACAGACAGGTGGTCTGTGCGGGGGGCTCTGCTTGGAGACACAGACAGGTGGTCTG
The DNA here is from genome assembly GCF_032062135.1 of Pyxicephalus adspersus. NCBI lineage: Eukaryota > Metazoa > Chordata > Amphibia > Anura > Pyxicephalidae > Pyxicephalus > Pyxicephalus adspersus. The sequence goes on from NC_092865.1 coordinate 11,727,211, forward strand.
TGTGAGTGAGCTCAAGTCGGTCTATGTGAGTGAGCTCAAGAGTGAGTAGAATGTTGCTGAAAGCTTGGTTTTGAGCTGACAGGGAGAAGCCCTTTAGCTGATAGACAGGGACGTCGGTTGTATAGTAAGTGCTGGACAGGCGAGGTTTTCTTTTGCTGTTTTGGTTATTTTATCTGCAACCTTCAATAAACCTGGCTACAAGTCAGCTTAAAACTGATACCTCGGTGTGTGATCTGAATTGGATGAACCAGACAAGTGTCCTTTGACCCCAGCAAAGGCGATAATATATATATATATATATTGGTATAAGCATTGGCAACTCATATTTTATAATATAGAGAAGAATAAAAAAGAAAAGAAAAAAATTGTAATGCTAAAAAGAGAATTGTAATGCAAAAAAAAACTGCTATGCACTGGGAAGTGAAATTTTTTTTTTAATAATACTTTTTGTACTGTTTTATTTTTTATTGACTATTCTATTTTATTCTGTTTTGGATTTTGTTAAAAGGCTGCCTGTTTATGTGTTTATCAATATGGGGTATAATTATATATCTTTTGCTGGCCGATTTAGCTAACAGCTGGCCATGTCCAAACCTAGAATCACTTTTCAGCATTTCCCCTGATAAAGAACATGATTTCCACATTTCGAGCAAAGTTAGCACAGCAAAACTTTCCCAGATTGTTATTTTCCAGAATTCACCCAACATCTGTTTTTCCATAGGAAAGTGTTTTTTTGTACCATTTGGATAAAATAATGTACAGACGAATGCCAAACTATTTGATAGGAGAGTCTACAATAAATTATTTAATGACACTCAAATACCCAATGTGTTGGGGGTCCAAAATTCCCCTTATTACAGAAAATGCCCAAATTGTAAACATTAGTAAAGCATCAGAATTTTTCTTCATGCTCAGGGAAGATGGTGGTTGCTGCATTGATATTTGCCCACATGGAAGTAATCCTTATGGCTTTTTTGTCATATTTTGCCTTATTAGTCATTATTATTATAGGCAAGCCAATTTTACCCACTACACAAAAGATGGAATAAGCACCAGTGTGCATTGCAGATTTGATAGCCATTGAACTTGGCAAAATTTTGATTTTAAAAAGCACCCTGATTATTTGGGACTTTTGAGGCACATGCATTGGATAAATATACCATTTGGTTACAAAAAAAGAAAAAATATATACTTTATTACATAATCAACAATACATAAATAGTAAAACCATACATATATTTGATTAATCCTAAACCAAGTTGCTATATACATACAATACATATACATACAAAGTTCCTACTTCGTCTCAATAAACATCAACGCATTTTGCGGAAGCTATATGTCCGCTTCTTCAGGATACAAATGAGACCTAAATTATAATACATAATTCTTATTAACAATTCCAAAAAACAATAAATCAAAAGTAACTATCAATATGTTTCATCAAAAATAAAATTTGCGCCGAACAGAACGGAGAACATTGGAAACAACATCCAAGCAGCAAACAAACTGCTATTCCATATGTTTGTAGGTTGCCTCCAAATCGGGCAACCAAATGCCTAAAACGTTAATGAACGAATAACAGCTTAGGGCACTTTCTTATTTTAAGTTTGTATAAATATCAAATAGATATTTTAAGTTTGTATATATATCAACAATTATGTTAACCTTAGGTAGGAAGATGATCATGATGGTATTTCTATTCCAAGCAGTAACCTGAACTTATCCTACAGATTGTAGCATCCTTATTACATTGGAAAGAGGGGGTGGCTACAATATAGAAATTAAATCCACTCCGAAAGTTATCATGTAACTTGACATCACTTAAAGCAAAAGTAAACCCAAAACTAACCCAAACAAAAAAAAAATCACACTTACCTTCAATCCCACAGATCAGTCTATCCGTTAGGAGGTTTCTTCCCCGCGCCCAGGGAATATTTGGTTTTAAATTGGGAGAATCCTGCCCGATAATGCACAGCAAATAGAATCTGAAATGCAAATTTGCCTTTGTTTGCACCCTACAAATGTTTTATAAATATCCCGTTATAAATTTTAAACTGATGTTTTATATGTTTGTTTTACACTTGCATAACATTTTTTTTTACAAATTAACATTTAAGCAGGGTGAGCCAACACAGAAATAAAAATACAATAAACTGAATATCTTTTAACATTTTTACCTTTCCTGGGTGTTTAAATACAGCAGTGGTTTCTTTTGTTTTTATTATTATTCTCTTTTTTTCATTTTTTGTCGTTTTTGTTTTATATCAAACTTTGCATTCACATTTTTAGGTCAGTTCACATTGTGGTGCTGAATAATGTATGTTCTGTGAAGATTGCTTTCCGTCTATTGCAGTTTCAAGTCCAAAGAAAAAATAACCTATATTTCAGGTATCAGATCTGTAGGCAGATGGCACACAGGGGAAATGAGCTTAAGAGATCATTGTTATAATATTTTATGGTGCCGAGACAGGATTAGTCTACTGACCGCTGAAGGGAGGGTAAGGGAAACTTAGCACTTTTTAAAGTCATACATAGGTGATAAAAATGTATAAGTGTAGATTTCACTACACATAATGCCTGAATGTGTCTTTTTTTCTTTTTTATTAGAACAGCATGCCCGAAGTATGTATACTTACCCCACCCTAGAATAACATATTGTGCCTGATTTATTAAAGTTCTCCAAGACTGGAGAAGATAGACCATCATGGGAGAACCTGGGTAATCCAACAAACTTGAAAATGATTTCTTAAAAGTCAAATGGGCAAATTGGCAAATATTTGGCAAATGTTTTCAAGCTTGGCCAGATACATCCCAGCTTTGCTGAATCCGACAGGTTTTCTTATGATAATCTATCTTCTCTGGCCTTGGAGAGCTTTAATAAATCAGGCCCATTGTATGAATCTCTTGCTAAAGGCCATGCATTTAGGCAGGTATCATTTAAGGACTGAAAACGTTGGACCTTTTTTTATTTTTGCTAGTGCTTGTCCAAGCTTAAAGCCCATCTACATGCAAAAACTTCACCACTTGCACCAACCACCTGCCTATACACCTTCATGTTTTAGAAAAAAGTCCACCATCATGTGATCCTTCTCAATGCCTCCTCTTGGAGAGGTGATTAGTGATCCACCACTGGAGTCCTGGCCCACAGTCTTGTTGCCACCTCTTAATGGAGGACCCCCCCCCAAAGGACCTCTTTGTCAGCCAATGGGAATTGTTGATGCAAGTAGAAATATGAGCTCTAGGAAAAGGACCTTACTACACTACAATGCAGAAGAAAGGGGATTTTTGTTATATATCCCTTGCCCCGAAATAAATTTACAGATTTTGGCTTGAGCTGGGCTGGGCTCGGTTGGTAAGTCATCAAGCCTGATCACTGTAACATAGAGGCATAGAGTGAGACTCTTGAGCTCAATGTAAGGTCATGCCAAATTGTTTTTTTTACTTATACAATGGCTCCACTGGAGCTGGGGAGAAAATTTGGGTTTGTTATAAGCAAAGATAGGTGGAGGGTATTAGGGAGCATTTAGGGGAAGCGCTTTAGCCTTACATGAGCAAAGATTGCGTTCATTTTACAATAATGATACACATTCTGCTTTAAGAACACATTGCATGGCTTGACCTGTCACATAATTCTTAGACTCTCCAGACAGGCTGATAAAGTAAATTAAATAAGAAATAATTTAACACAGTACTAATCGTCCATAATGCAGATATTAATCATTGAAAGTATTTTCCAGTGACTGCATCTGATAATTAGATTTTTTATGAAAACATCAATATATGCAATTACATTTCTTTTTGGTTGTCAAACTTTTTTTTATGAATTTATGGAGGAAAGTGGTGATTTTTATGATAAATCATACTGGTAAGATTAATATATTTGAATGGTAACTGGGCTCCACCATCCAGCTGTTAAGTTGCACCCCATTCCTTCTGAAGATCCCCTGTGTGTATTTCATGTATTTTTTTTATACTTACTTTTTTGGAAGTCGTTTGTCACATGACACGTTGTACTTTGCTTTATGTCTGCCGTACTGTATGCTTCAAACTCTCAACCAGACTAGGAACAATGATTGGCTGACTGGAGGTTTCTATATGTGGGATTTACTAATCACCTAATCTTTTTCAAAATTTATATTTTCCTTTGTGGTAGTGTTTATATTTCTTTAATGCTGTAGTTCGTTGCTGCCGATATGGCACCATAGCTGCATCTGCCATAATTATACCAGCTCATGTAGATGGGGTAAGTCCCAAAGCTCAGCCTGACCACCCTAGTCAACAAATCTTCAAATACAGGGAAAGCAGTAAAGAAAATGGCAGCAGCTCCGGACCTGGAAAGCACTCCATGGCTCTGGTTGGGGTTGGCTTTTAGGTCAGTTGGATGATGGCCATCCAGATAGTTGCTCTCACATTAATGCAGAACATCAATGAGGGAATATAATAGGCTAATTTTTTAGAGAGCAGTGATGACAAAAAGACTTATATCCTACATGGACACTAGCAAAATACTGAGGCATGTTGCGGTAGGCAGCAGTATGACCCAAATATTAGGGACCTCCCCTATCCATCAATGGATAAAAAAACTCTCTTCAGCCCTTATCGTTCTATTATTGAACATAACTGCACATGTCCAAAGGTAGCCGGAAGATTGGACCTTGTAAGACCACTCTAGCTTCTTGTTCCACTATGTATAAATGGATCACACAGACCAACATCTCAAGGATCGAGCTCCACTCCCCCAAAACACATCCTACCATGAGAGCTTTAAGGGCTTTCTGATATCACGCACAAATATCAAGTAAGGCTTCCACCTGGTCTCTCATTCGTAAATTCTACCAGGTTGATGCTACAGCCTCTGGTGATGCCTCTTCAGGTGTAAGGTCCTTCAGGGAGCTCATTAAGACACAGGCAGTTCCTAATTTTTTTTTCTATTTGCCATTGTTTGGTGTGTTTCCCACCCTTCTAATTGGACCTAAACTTAAAAACCAAAAGTAACCAGGTGGTAGTGCTGAGAAAAGAGATATGCATTGTGGTGGCTTTTTGTTTGAGCTCCACATTGTATGGCACATGCGCTGTGTAGTTTAGGGCTAGGCTCCGCGTCAAGTTGAGCAACATACGGAACCAGCCACCAGAGACAACGTAAGTCCTGCGTATACACAGAAGTTACATAGTCGGTGGCCATCCAATACCCAGAGAGGATCACCATGCATTTGAAAGTCCACTATGGAGAAAATGGCTGCTTCCTCTGACGTGATGACAAGTCCAAGGCTGTAGGGTGGCTGCATACAGGTAATACTTGCAGGTTATGGCAGAAACTTACCAACGTGTACAGTTTTACTTTAAAGACCTCTTGTATCCCTAAATAGACAAGAAAGGGGGCCTCATCCCTCTGCATTAATATCATGCTTTCAGTAATGCTGTGCTGCAAAACTGAGAGCCGCCAATAGTAGGAGAGGCTGGCCTACATTTTTTGTTTGTCCATTGCTCCTGTAGGCATCCGTAAGGCAAAGGACTACCTGTGTCCCTCAATGGCCTCCAGAATTTGTAGATACACCCAGAGATCACAATATTATACCCCTACCAAGCTAATAAATACCACATAGAGCACACAACATCTAAAGCATACCTAACCTCAGAATATTCACTTTACATAAAAGGGTAGACAACCCTTTTATTTAAAGTAAAAATTTTGTTTGTTAGTAAATTTATTTTAAGTGCAACACCCTTATTTGTTTTTTTTTCAAAAAAGGCGATTAAAAATGAATAGGCGTGCAGAGCCTCTCAGGATACCTACCTCACGCATCCTGGGAAGCTCCTAGCTGCTCCTTCTGCGCATGCACGAGCATCTCGGGCAAGCGCAGAACAGACCCTTTCATCGATAGGGTCGATGCGCATTGAGATTGGCAAGTTTTTTCCCAATCTACGTCACCCGATCTTGAGCCTGCACAGTGTGAGATTGGGTGACGTAGGAAGAAGAAACAGGAAGAAGAGTGGAGAAGATGGTGGCGCCTGGCGTTCCCTCTGTGCCAGGCCAAAGACGGATTCCAGAATGACGCGGGACCAAATGGAAGTAACAGACTGGTCTGTGGATTGAAGGTAAGTGATTTTATTGTTTTGGGTTGGATTTGTGTTTACTTCCGCTTTAAACCTAACTATTCATACATGTTCTCCATACAAATATCCCAGTGAAATCCCGGATTATTGGAGATAAAAGTTATGGGTACAATGACTGGGGTAGACGGTTCTCTTGAAACTATAATTACACTCCTGTGCCATGCTAAATGAGTCACATAATTCCAGAGATAGTGTGAGGTGGAGACGGCGATTAAACACTGCGTACAAAACAATAGCATTTTTTTTTTCCTGTGATTTTCTGCCAACTCAATAATTATACTCCTGTACACAGAACACAACACGGATGACCCCGTTATTTGAATGTTATGTTTAGTTTTGACAACCTAACTACAGGTGTACAGAATAGTATTATAATCTGAAAGCTACAGTAACAGGGAGTCTTGTCATGTCTGTTTGCATCATTGATAATTATGAGCCGCAGAACTGAGTGATGAATGCAGCCGAAATGTAAAAGGAATCATATGAGCTTAATGACAGCGGTGTTGGCATGAATGTATATATGTTACCTGCTATCTGTGCACCATAATAATGAAATGTGAAGAAGCAATTTCCTTTTGGAGCCTCTGGCACGATGAAAGGGAAAATCTAATTGCCATAAGCGAGAGGAACAAAATGGCACTGACAGTTAATTCCAATGGCCAATCAATGGGAACCTAAATCAATGGGGCTGCATCATGTTCTGGATATAGCTTCAATATTTACTATGAACTAAACATATATATCTTTCAAATATCTTATTTTTTTAGCTTTGTAAATTCAAAAATTTGCTTATGAACATTTTGTATTTTCACATAAATCTGCACGTGGAACTCTGGAGAAGGATAATGTAATCATATTTATATCTGGCATCCCCTAGGTCTAACCCTTGCAGAACAATGAAGAACTCAATGTTTTCTTTCCCTAGCATTCAGCTTTATTGGAATACTTACAGGTCTTGTTCCTCCTCCAGACTGTAACTGGACAGTAAAATGAGTAGCAGCAAACCAATATGATCTTTATACTTGATTCCATTCTGACTATACCCTCTCCCTATTCGCATTTTCCTTGTTAGCACATGAGCACTGGTTTGAGCAAATGGCTTCATATGGGCTCTGATTGCAGGGAACTAAGCCAAATTCAAATAAAATCACTATATTACAATATGATTATAGAGCTGCATGGATGTGCATCTTTTCTATCTACCTGAGCTAAGCTTTAAAAGGGTTCTTCTGTACTTCTCGATGGCTTGTAGAAGGATTTTTTTATTCCCCCTTAATATACCCCATCTCAAAGCTGCCTTTCCAAAGATTTAAATTGTCTCTCCTCCATGTACTTGCCAGCGTTCATTTATCACATTCATCATTTGGTCTTTCTGTAAAATAGTTATCTGCTGCTGATGTTCCTAATTGTAGCTTACCATGAAATTTTCATGAACACACCAACACTTGAACAGAGATGTTGTTAAGCAAAGTGCAACTATCAGATTAACCAGCCTGGGGGAAGAATTTATTATTAGAGTTGCTTCTGGAATGTGCTGCAAGAGAGCTGCGACTGTGCAGTCATCAGTGCTGACAATGGAAGTGTACAGCTCATATCAGCAGACTGATATGTACACTAAATGATACAAGGTGAATAAATGAACATGTTGTATTTTCCATCTCTTAAAGTAGACCTGGTCAGCAAAATCTCATGTAGTCTAAACCAGTCATTTCAAGTCTCTTGTACACTAAAGCTAACCTTCTAGATCAGAGGTCAGCCAACTCCAGCCTTTAGGCCAGATACAGGCCAGCCAGTAGTCGGTCCTAGCCTAACGCCCCCCTGGTTGATCCTGCTCCATGTATACCTTATATTGTTCTGAGTTGTTTGGTATCCATTGAGAAGACACATTGCTGTATATGTGCATAGACAATCTGGAGCAGCCATTGTCAACCAGGCATTCATCAAACCCCAAGGGGGCCAATACCACTTGGCTGCATGACACCAATGATCTTTTTAGCTGTTTGTAAGTTTGGATGTTCTTACAAAATATTATTCCCACAAACCCCCATTGATTTTAGTAGGGTTTCCCAAGACCTGAAATTATTCAAGGGCTCCATGTGGGTAAAAGAATTAGAAGTCTGACTTCCCACTTCTGATATGCTATCATTAATACTAACTTAATAATAATACTACACTCATTTTAATAATAACCTTTTATTGGGCACCTCCCATCATTTTTAGTTAATTCTTTACAAAGTCATTCTACTTTACAGAACATTAACATTTACAACCACAACACTTTCAGCTACTGTACATTGAAGTATAACTGGTTCCTGCAATGAATTGTTTTAGAAAGAGGTCAGCAATGGCAACCCCATTGTTTCCATTAAGATTAGTTGACGTTATTACATTACACTCACCTCCGCAATATTTTCAAACAATTAGACAAAAATGTTTATCAAAAAGATTTTATTTTTATTTGTATTTACGACTGTTATCGGAGCAGAATCTTGATCGAAAACTGACCAGGCTCTTTTAAGGGTGTAATTATAAAGCAATGAATCTGACATTCACTGAAATGAAACACATGGACTTGGAGGATTCTCCATCACAGAATGGTGAATTTAAGATTCACTGCTTTATAAATAGATCCCCCAGTGTTAGTTCGTATTTAAAGCGCGCCTAAACTCAGACAGTTCGCTTTACATAAAGGGGGAAACAACCCTTTTATGTTAAGTAAAAATTCTGTTTGTTTTTTTTTAAATGCAAAACCCCTAATTCTCAACTGCCTAGGTGGTTGAGAATGAATGGGAGCGCAAAGCCTCCCAGGATACCTACGTTACGCATCTTAGGCTCTTGGGTGCATCTCGGGCATGCGCAGAAGGAGCCTTTTTTTAAAAAAGGGAAACAAATTTTTTTCAACCTACGTCACCCGATCTCACACCTAAGTCGGGCGCCATAGTAGGTAGAGCGCTAAAGAAGAGATAAAGATGGTGGCGCCCAGTGCACCGGCTTGGAGACGGATGCCAGGACAACGCGGGACCCGATGGAAGACACCTCCGGACCGATCGACTGCGCTGTGGGAATTTTTTTTTTTTTGTTTTGACCATTTTTCAGTTTAGTGGTGAAGTGTCTGGCAGCACGCATACTACAAATGGAATGGTACAGAGAAATAATGAATACAATCAAAATACCAAACAAGTGGATTGTGTATTGCATACATGTAGTCGATCGCAAAGAATAATTTTAATCATAATCGAAATATCAATTAAAAGTAACATTGAGAGGAAATGCAAAGTGAACATTTAGTGCTAGGCAGAGGCTGATTGAGGATTCATGGAGTTGCAGAGCGCCATCTAGTGGGAACTTTACAAATCTCTGTTTAATAAAAAAAAAATGTGCAAGAGCAATTGTTTGATAATGTGTAAGTCCATGTGATAATAATTTATTCATACATTAAAAATATGCTATACTTTTATTCTTTATGCAGTTACAAAACACATTTCTATCTCACTGTGCCCAAAAGCCTTCAAAGCATAACTATACTTATATGCAATCAGGCAGGTTTAATATTACAGAAGAGACAGGTGAGTTACATCACCTCGGCCAATCAAGATCGGAACCTGGGACAGGAGAAGAAAAAATATTCCTTTTGCAATAAAGCCCCTGTCTGATCACAATTTGATAAAGTGATGGTTTATTTTTGCTTTAACGCTCAACTCCAGCCTTTCCTTCTCTTTTACACTGCTGTACAGATTTTTCTTCTGCACTAAAATTGCTTGGTGGACACTGTGACATTCTCATGCACTATGATGAAATTGATCTTCAAAATCAAGAAAGGGAGACATTGCAATCACAACCTCTCCCCTCCCTTTTATTGTCTCTGGTGAATTGCCATCAATCTAATGTAAACAAATAGCAGGTGCCTCAAACTGTTATGAACCACCCGGAATGTACTTTAAAGTGTCCATTGTGATTTCTGAGTGTGAATTACTCCACAGTACATGCAGCTGAAGAGGTCAGGGGGGGCTCAGTGTAATGCTATTGCTATGAATTTTATGTAGGTGCTGTAATGACCATAGTGTGTTCTATAATTGAATAATAGCTAAATAGTGATCTGAGGCGTGTATATGTAATGCTTTGTAATCTTTTGTATGACAGGTGGCCCAGGATCCGGTAAAGGGATTCAGTGTGAAAAATTAACACAGAAATATGGCTTCACCTACTTGTCTGTAGGCGATCTTCTGCAGAGTGACCTGGCTACACCATCAGAGAGAAGTAAACTCATAAAGGATCTCATGGAACATGGGGATCCAATGCCAATGGTGAGTGTGATTTAGAGAATTGCTCCCTCGACAGCCTAATAAATCTCCCTGCATTAAAATACATTCAGCAAACTTATCCCAAGCCTAATACAGCAGCTTGTATCTTCGTGTGTATTGCTTAGTGTGCTGTCATCTGTTTCATGTGTGTGTGCCCACCACTTCCTGAAATTTATACAGCTCTGCCACACAACACAGCCCTGTCCAGCAGGGGAGGAGACATGAAGTTTTCTCTGCTGCAACAACACTTACAGGTCCCTCCCTATGCCTGAATAGCAAAGTGTCACTCTGCTCTTTCCTACTCCATCAGCATATCCCATGCACTGCTTCAAAAAATGATTAGCCCCTTGTGCTGCTTTTTCTTTTGCCATCCTGAGCTCGGCTATACAGAGATTGCAATCTGCTGATAGCAACTGCTACTTCTGGAACTAAACTCAGAATATATAAAAAGTTACCATGAGGTTAGAATTTTTGAGACAAGATACATGCAAAGTATCAGTGACATTATTCACTATGCACTGACATGGCTCTGTTGCTGGCACTGCAAAGTATAGACCTAGATGCCAGGGACAATGTAACTTCTACACACATACAGGAGTTACATAATCAGTGGGCACCCAATGACAAAAAAGGTTCACAGTGAACCCAAAAAAGTTGGCAAAAAGCAAGGAGCTTTAGGGGATTCAGCAGTGGCAGGTTAGTGGACCTCTCATTGCTGTAGCGTGCTTTAGATAAATGTAAGTGTGCACTATAATTGGAAAGCATTAATATACAGTATTTATATTGCGCCAACATTTTACGCAGCGCTGTACAAAGTTCATAGTCAAATCACTAACTGTCCCTCAATAGGGCTCACAATCTAACGTCCCTACCATAGTCATATGTCATTAACACGTGCATGTTTTTGGAATGTGGGAGAAAATTGGAGTACCCGGGGGAAACCCATGCAGACACGGGGAGAATCTGCAAACACCATGCAGATAGTGTCCTGGCCGAGATTCGAACCTGGGACCCAGCGCTGCAAAAGCCAGAGCAACTAACCACTGAGCCACCGTGCTTCCAAGCATGCTAGACATACTTGCCGGTTTTGGAAAAGCCCACTCATACCAATGAGAGTCTAGTTCTGCTTGCCTATAAAAATATATAATGAATGATGTGTTATCATAACAAATTGTATTATTTTGTGACTTTTCTATCTGTCTGGAGTTCAGCTTTAATAACAGGTATTCTTCAAAAAGAAAAAAAAACAATCCCATGCAACATAATAAACTAATCTGCTAAAGCTGTCCAGCAAACAATACAGCCATGCAGGAAAATCAGCAGAGTACACTCAAGTTTTAACAATTTGGGTTCTATGTGATCTCTGGCAGTGTTCACCCCACTCCTCACCTGGTCATTGGGAATGCACTTATTTGCATTGTCTCTCACATTCAAAATGTCAAAGCAATTTGGATCTAATACAGTGCTTATTGACCCTTTTTTTAATATGGGTAACCCTTAAATTAACTTTCTGGTCTTTGGGGAACCCCTTCTATGATTACTATTTCCGCAGCTCACAGTAATGTGGCGATCAGTGGGAAGAATGCCTCTTACATTGCTGGCCATTGGGAAGAATATCACCTTTACAGATAGCCAAAAAGATCATTGGTGTCACTTAAACTGACCTGAGAGGCTCAAACTGCTCAAGGAACCCCCAGCAACCTCTGGAGGAACCCTGGATGAGAAACACTGATCTAACATGTGGCTGAGGAACCACTTACATCTGACAGCTTCGTAGTTTACAAAATCAAAATCAAGTTGTTAAGCAAGAGTTGGCAGCATATTTTTCTTTTTTTTTCACAGATTCCTTTTAATTTCATCCCTGTACTCCATGTTTATCAGCAGCTCCATCTGTCAGTTTTCCTGCATTGAAAACATTTAGGACGAGAGATGTAGCCATGTGTAAAAAAGGCCGGTGACACCTTGTAGATAAACCCTTCTAACAGGAGAGGAATCTGCTAATAAAATGATTATGACACAAGGAACGCTCTTCTGGGGAACGAATAAAAAAAGAAAAGATGATTATCCATTCTTGGCTTTAATGTCTGGGCTGTGGGAGACATAAAATACATTAATAAGATGACTTTGTAATGGAGGGTTATGCAGATAAAACATCGCTCCCACCACAAATGTTTCCTGGCGGATAAGAGTCAGCGCTTTTTATAAATTCCTGCTTTGTAGATCCAGCTGGTGAAATTACACTTAGGCCTCTACATGTCCTTGTCAACCAACAAAAGACATTATCACATGCAAATGAAAGATTTCTTAAAGCACCTTTGTAATGACAAATGTTCTGCAGGCATTAAAGGAAATTGGTCAGGGTAAAGCAGATGGATGACTTTAATGCACTGCTATTGACACATTTATTTACATTTCACTGTCATTGCTGCAATCCAGCCATTGAGAGCCATAGCAAGCTATAAGATGTTGGAGAGTCATATAGAGCTATGGACTCCCGTGTGACAGTGCCAAATGCTGCACATGGCTCATATTCTTCCCCATACCCCAAGGTACCAAGTATTTCTTACACCTCAGATTTTTTAGTTGTTATTGCACATATTAGATGACTTACCAAAGTCACCCAGTGGTAGAGTTTTTTTGGGCAGAATAGACATGCCAAGATTATTTTGCCAAATAAAAATTTCCTTGCTGCAGTTGGCTTTTTGTTTTCTCGCTACTGAATGACGCATGCATCATTCTGTGCGAAGCTCCGCTGCTTTCCCAGCCAAGAATAGACCTATATGCCGAGTAACTCCTGTGCACGTGCAGAAGTTATAACATCAGTGGCCAAAGAGAATCATGGTGGAAATGGAAATGGCAAAGATGGCAACTTCAGAAGGTGCATCAAGGACAGAATCCTAGATCTGCCATTGTTGCAGGACGCAAGAAAAAAGTGTGCCGTAATCGGTTAGTAGCTATGCAATAATGGCAAAAGCTCCCCTGCCCTAACAACTATAGTTCTTCCCTATCTATTCCCTAGAACAACCTATTAACCTGATAGTAGATTGAAGCTCAAAGCAGAATTTAAACCCCACATTTACTGATAGGTTGAGTATTCATCTTCTTCCCTTGCAAAGCACTTTATATTGGGCCCCAATGGGCCCCCCAAATATCCACTAGGCCCTTGGCTGCTACCTGTCTGTAGGCCTATTTGCTTCCCATGACATACTGTATGTAGTTATTTAACTGTATTTGTAATTATAACATAAATATATATATATATGTGCTCTAATACAGGACATCATCCTGGACCTTGTGAAGGACGCTATCAACTCATCACTTGGGACCAGCAAAGGATTTCTTTTGGATAGCTTCCCCTGTGAAATCAGGCAAGCTGAAGAGTTTGAATGCAAGGTGAGCTTTTCTGCTTTGTTTATAGGGAAATCTAATCACCAGCCAGGTGGAGGAATTGGTAGGGCACCTTATGTCTACAACACCCACAAAATACATGGAGTATGCACGCTGGCTGGGGATGGTTTGAGTGGTAATCGGATAGCATGTTACTCATTTTTGCTTGTCTTTTTCTTTTTTTTATGCCAACAATATTTATAATAAAAAAAAGGAATCTTTTTTGTGTATAGTGGCAATCAGTGATTGATTGCAGTTCTGTGTTTACCTTGAAGATCCAAAGCTCCATTTACTTTACTTACCTATCCCTACATTTTCTAGTCAGTCGCCCTTTTTAAAGTGATGATGAGTGGGGATAAGCTTGCATGGCACCACCTTTCCAAAGTGATGATCCCAGCACAAATGGCCAGGGCCATTAAAACAAACCCACTGGATGCTCAACTTTTACCCAGAGGAATGCATAATTTTTTTTTTGTAGGGTACGTGACCTCCCCTACTGCCGTGGTAAGGACTGAAGGGGAAACTCCAGGGACACTTGGCTCACATATCCCAGAGGGGCTGTGGGCTGCTTCATCTGAGCATGCATCATCAAGGGGCTTTCCTCTAATGTCCTCGATCTCACGCATGCACAGTCAGATCGAATCGGTTTTTTTACATTTGAAGGAAGACATGTCAGCCAATTTCTTGTAGTGCTAGTTTGGGTGATTTTATGAAAAATCCCGAACGGAAGTGAGAAGAGAACACAACGCAGGACTCGCTGAGCTAACTTACCTTGAAAGGTTGGCTTTAAAAAGTATATTCTCAGTTTTGAATTTGAGAAAGAATATGCTTTTTAACATTATTTAACTTGGGATATGTTCCCACAGCGTATTAGCAATTTTGTTGCTTTATGATTAACTTGTGAACTTGCTGAGTAAAATTTGGTAAAAATGGTGAAAATAGGCCTTATTGTTGGGGTCATTTTTCCCAGCGGACTGTAACCCCCCCACCATTCCCTAGCCCTGAGTTTTGTAGTTTCCAGGACACTCTGGTCGATGTCTGAAGGTATGGACAGCCTGCTCTAGTTTCTTGCTTTCATTAATATTTAGTTAGCATGGGTTACATCGACACACATTAAAATTATTTATTTATTGGACATAAAAAGGTCAACTACTTTCCCTTGGAAGCAGCTTTGCTCCCTGGTGTGCAGTTCCCTTTAAAATCCAAATTTTGAAGAAGTTTGACTTTTTCCATGCACGGATGTAATCCGCAGAGGCCGTACAAGATTAAACAGAGCAGATGGCACCACTGATGGGTGATGAATCTTCGGTGACCTTTAATCAAACTCTATTTTTCTTCTGTTGTCTCTCTCTTGACTTGCTTTGTTCCAACAGGCCATGGTGGTCACGACTTGTAGACAGGCAGCATAAGTTCCTGTTCCAGTTAGCTTGCCAGCCAAATGAAATGAGAAATATCTTTCACAGAGGAATAGACAGGTTTTGTTCCACCTGCAGTTGATGGCGCATGGTGATCGCCAAGGACTCAGAGATGTGCTTATCACACACCAGGAGCCTCAGAAAGCTCCAATATCTTGGACGGATTAGCTGAAATCCTGTTGAGATCCTCTGAGCTGCTCCACTCTGATGGAACCAGCCGTCATTTGTTCTTTATCTAGAAAACCTGCAGAATTCAGCTGCAGCCAAATTTTTGTGTATTTCATTTTGAAAAAAAGGGAGGAATGATTAGAACCTTTGTCAAGGATTTATGGCCACCTGGAAGATTTTCAATAATGTTCTGTTACTTCTGAAAAGTTGGCTGGTAAATACAGTCTACCAGATGGTGCTTCTAATATGGCATTCTAGCATCCAGTATTACTAAAACAATCACATGACATAGGGGTGGAGCTTCACCAAAGGATGTCACCTTTCAAGTTGGTTTGGACTTTTTCACTTTTTGAAAGATACTTCTGTTGCTCTTACTATATTATAATAAGAGCAGAATGGGCAGATGCCTGGGGAACTAGACACCAAAGGGTCCATGGGCAGGGCAAAAAAGTTCTGCACTTCATTGTTATGCATTGTAAGTCCATTTCATCCTTACAAGTCTTTAGGCTAGGTGCAAAATCAAAATGATCAGAGCAGGCTTTTGGTTTACTCACTTGATATTCATAAGATACTCCTCTTGCATCCAGTTCCCTCCAGCTAGGAACTCAGGTCTTCATGAAACGAGCAGTTGTTATACCCCAGATACATCTTGGCATCTCCTGGGAATATTTGCATGTAAGGCCTTTTTCATAATGGTGATTGCAAATCGCAGCTGTCAACCACTACCAGCCATCCCTCTACTACTATGCTGTCATCTACAGAGGATGCCAACCGCTTTGTCATATGGTTAAATGTGGTTGAGGTTGAGTTTTTCCTCTAAAAAAAGCAAAACAACAATGGGGCCAGAAGCTACTTTTTGCTTTGCAGGAACTGAATCTCAATCTACCTTAACCAAGCCGCATGTAAATGCATGCTTAGAATTGTCCCAATTCCCTTGTCTTCCTATGAAGATTTTGGAAAATCTAATGCATAATACAGGAGGTAATACTGTGTAAAAAGAATGACCAATAATATAATGGTCTCTTTTATTGACAGCTTAGAAAACCTGACGCTGTGCTATACTTGGACTGTTCTGCTGATACTATGACGACGCGACTTGCTGACAGGAGTAAGGTCGCCCATCGGAGCGACATCAGCACAGAAACTATCCAAAGGAGGCTTCGGATGTTCTACCAGGTGGCAGAGCCCATTTTGGCCTACTATGAATCAAAGTCTCTTCTATGTAAGGTAATGTAAAGACCACTTTCTGTGTTCCCATGTATGCTGTAACCCAAAGTAAACAATTAGAAAAGAGCTTTGTTTAGTCAAATCTAACAAGCTGGAAGGTGAATTTTCATTAGTTGTGGATTATTGCATGCATTTTTCTTCTGGGTTTTGTCCTGTTTGTGTGAATCAGTGAAGATAGAGAAATTGGTATCTGATTTGTAAGTGCCAGACACTCTCGCCACTCGCAATTCACTTGATCAGCATTATAATTGGACCTGTTGGATTCCAAGTACAATAGCAGTGGAGGAGTAAAGAAATAAAAAGGGGCTTCAAGTTGCATTTGCTTTAGCGAAAACAATTTATTTCCAATCAGTTACCATAAGAACATATACAATATACTAGTTGTAAATACCCTAATAACATCAGCCCTTTGTCATAATAGGTCCATACTCAAATAATAGAATATTGAATGCCGTGACTTTCAATCACAAGGACCTGACACGTTTCATAGATAATGCTTCCTCAGGGGAGGAGTTCAGCAGGTTTGGTGATTTACTGGCGTAGGACTAGTGTGTGTTAGAACGGACCTCCATAGAGCAAGTACTTCAATGGTAAACGCCATCTATTCTGCAGTTGTTCATGTAGAAGGACTATGAATTCAGGGTGCGCTTGTTTTTTCAGGTCACATTCCCGAAGTGTTAGAAAATTGCAACTTTTCTACATGTGCAGGTAGTACAATAGATAAGTGGGAGCTATCAGACCAGGAATGAGCAAACGGCCCTTTGGGCTTTTTAATCCAGCCCACTTTTACACATAATTGATATCAGTTCATACAAACACTCTCCAACCATCTGATACTGGCCCGGACCATCTGTCAAATTTTCAAACACATTGTGGCCCCTGAGCCAAAAAGTTTGCCCACCCCTGTGGAGTTTTTATTTTACTGATCCCGATATACATTCTGTGGTTAGAAAGTAGTAGTTTACCTAAGAGTTAGTAAATTGTACCTAAGTGCCCAATAAGCACTGTGCTCCATCACCTTGGAGAAGGGAAGGGGTCAGATTTTCTTTCACTCCCTGGATGCATTTAGCTATAATGAAGGTCATATGGATAGATATTAGCCGGCAGTGAAAAAATCTTTAAAATATTCATCTTCAGTGCAGTATATTTCATTGTCATAATGGATCCATTATTACTGGATCCTAAATATACTACATCTTTCGGAGACTCCAATGATGTGGTTTCCCTGGAGTAGTTTGTCGGTGCCCTTGAACATGGCCATAAAAAGGTGTTACTCTTTTACCAACCAGCTCTCCCAGTAAAGGATCACTCAACATTATGGAGCACCCATCAGGGGTGGACAACATCATCATAAAGTTTTAAGCTAGGAACCCAGGGCTACAGGAATCTACAAAAAATTTGCCACCAACCACGCCAAGCTGAAATAAATGTGTGATGCTGACCTTTAACTACAGTCATTAAGCAGCCAAGAGTATCTTTGGGCCAACAAGTTAAGTCTTTTCATTTAAATGTAAAAATGTCATATTTTCAAGAAGTACGAGTTTTATTAGTCCCAACAATGTCAATACTCTGGAGAGGGCCTCAGGTGAGCCATACAATGGACTGGAAAAATAGCAAACTACCTAATTAGCGTTTGTTATTTGCGAACCCGTCTGGAGAGCGGAGTGAATCTGCTTCCAAGATAAACAGCAGCCAGAGGCAATCGTGTTCAGCATCCTACATGCCTGTCCATCTGCCAGGTGTAGGTTTCCATTGTTGGAAATTTGGCCAGTCAGTCAAGTGTGCGCCTAGGTGGTGCAGCTGCTGGAAAGAAGTTATCATGGGGCCCTGAATAAGACTAGATATGATCCTTCGTCTCTTCCAGACCCTCCAACATGACCAAATCCATCAGGTAGAATATAATCTATCCCTGATCACATCTCTGCATTTTAAAATCTAGATGACCAACACTTAGGGGTCGTATGTATAGGATGCATTTACAAATGTAGACAAAGCCAATGTGGGTAATGGGTAAGAGATGGGAATGAATAAGAATTATTAAGGATCCCATTGGGTGTTTTATTTGATTTTATGATTATTTTTTTTTCTGTGCTTTTCATTTTTATTTATAGTGGAACTGAAACCTATTTATACTCAACTGTCCCGGTTTCATTGCGTGTACAGCTTCTTCTTCCTCATTCTGATCTTTGGCCACCTTAATTGGTTAGGCTGAGATGATGTTCATTCAGTTCATTTAGTCCAAGCAACTACACATGCAGAGCTCAGCAATTTTTACAGAGCCTCGTAACTGATAATTTTACTGCATCTTCATTTTATTGCGGAAACATAATATGATGGCACGTAAAAAATGTAGTCCCCAGACTTCTTAACTCCCCCCCCTCGTATATTATTTGGATATAGTTATGAAGATACAAAAATATTTCATATTAATGGTCCTCTAACAATGCTTTCCTTATGTGTGGTTACAAATACAACTATGGGTCTGTCCTAATCTCTTGGTTTCAGAATAAAGAGATATATGTGAGTGTGGTACCCATATGGGGGGTATTCAGCAATCTCCTGACCTTTACGCTATTTTTATAGATTAAAAGGTCAGTGAAGACCCGGACGTGATCTGCCCAGATTGGTTTGTCAGCCTGACAGCTGTACCATAAACAATCACATCAACAGCGACTTACAGGGGATGAAAAACATTCTGTGCTGCCAGGGACATTACGTGACCTTATGTACAAAACACATTCCTGCATCTTTGTCTGAAAATTAAAAAAAAAAAAACTTTTTATACATATAAAAACATTCTGCAAAGCACAGACAACAATCTGAACAATTTATCACTTTCCAGATGTAAAGGGGCAAGAAAGATCAATGTCAAATGAATGATGAGCCTTGTCAGCCAGTAAATACGTTTATTGCCTTAGCTGCTCTAAATGGACAAATGCTGAGATCTGGTTCTTACGGCTATCATGCTTTGGACCAGTTTATTTCCATTGTTTTTCATGTTGTTTTGTTCCTCAGGCAAGTTTTGTGTGCTGACCGTTCACCGGGGTTTGAGTGTGTATTTGGAGCTGTTCAGTGCAAATAAAAAATCCCTTGTATGAAATTATACAAAAAGTCAGACGCTGTAATATTTCATTGGAAAGCCTTTAGCTTTGATTACAGCACACATTTACCATGGAATCATTTTGATATGTTTATGCAAAGTCACAACATTTATTTCCATCCATGCATTCAATTTCCCCCAAGATCTTGTACTGATGATCGGAGTGCTGGGGCTGTGTGTAATCTTCTCCAGGACATCCCACAGATTCTCAATGGGGTTCAGGTCTGGACTCTGTGGCAGCCAACTCATGTGTGACAGTGATGTCTCCCTGAACAAGTTTTTCACAATTTAAGTCAGATGAATCCTGACGTTTTCATCGTGTAATATGCTCAGGCCATCAGGGAAGAAAAAAATCGATGGAGACCTGGGCATCCTGTATATTCAGGAGTTAGCTGAATTTTGGGCACATAACATTGCTGAACCCAAACCTAACCACAGAGGCAACCCCAGATCATAACACTGCCCCCACAGGCTCCCCAGATCATTACACTGCCCCCACAGGCACCAGAGATCATAACACTGCCCCCACAGGCACCAGACCCCAGATCATAACACTGCCCCCACAGGCTCCCCAGATCATAACACTGCCCCCACAGGCTCCCCAGCTCATAACACTGCCCCCACAGGCTCCCCAGATCATTACACTGCCCCCACAGGCTCCCCAGATCATAACACTGCCCCCATTGGCTCCCCAGATCGTTACACTGCCCCCACAGGCTCCCCAGATCATAACCCTGCCCCCACAGGCAACCCAGATCATTACACTGCCCCCACAGGCTCCCAAGATCATTACACTGCCCCCACAGGCTCCCCAGATCACCCCAGATCATAACACTGCCCCCACAGGCACCCCAGATCATAACACTGCCCCCACAGGCACCCCAAGGTACTCCAAATCATAACACTGCCCCTACAGGCAACTCAGATTATAACACTGCACCCATAAGGCATTCCAGATCATCATACTGCCCACACAGACATCCATGATCATATCACTGCCTCCATAGACTTGTGAACTTCTTCCTATTGGAATACTGTCATAAAAACATTGTTTATTTTGCTTGTTTGTAATGATGCAGTGTCCACTCTGCCTAAGAATGCCCAGACTGACATCTACTTATCAAAGCATTTTGATATTTACATGACTCCTCCACTTCTTGCATCATGACTGACGGTTCTTAAGAAAAGAACTGAGACTGATTCTTGCAGTGGTTTCAGGGGGTTTTGTACAGCACCATCCCTACCACCAAACTATGTTCTTCTATGTAGAGAAGCACTGAGACCCAGTGATATCAAAAGGTAGATAATGAAAACAAACTTTCTATGGGAAGCAGGAGAAGCAAAATATTAGCAGGTATTTACAACATTAAGTTGATTGCAAGTACTGTATATATTTAAAGTAAGTTCTAAATACCTTTTTTTGTATTCATTTTCAGATCAATGCAGAGGGGTCTCCAGAACAAGTTTTCCTACAACTCTGCTCATCAGTTGACTCTATTTTCTGAGACAGTACCTTGAGCGGTGCCTTTGAAGAGATGGAAACGTGTACATGTTGTATATTATATGCACCAATGAAGGAGGCAGCGCCATGCTCGTCACATCACTGCATGCTGTCTGAACTGTAACACCAGAGCAGTGACCCTGCAGTACAGAGCAGAACCAGACACCTTGAGGACCTCCAGCTGCCGAGGAATGACAAGTCCAAGCATACACTGGCCTGGCAAGCCATGCTGGGACTCTTCCTCCACAACTGGAGACTCGTTGTGTGCCTGAGCTGCTAAATCACACACTAAGGTCACAGTTACAACTTTGCAGGTTTTTGCCACTCTAAAATGATAACATTTGTTAATTATACTACTGCTTTATAGAGTGATGGGCCAAGGATGATGAATGTTATCCCCACGAATAGCCATGCTTCATTTGTTACGGGGGAAGTCTGCCCAGGCAGAATGTTGATATTTTCCAATGCTGTAGGTAGGGCTGGGCCCAGATCCCCAATGGACAGAATAGCAGGGGTACAGGGAGCTAAAACATTATGCATTCAGGACCCCACTTCGGTACTGTGCATAAAGTGAATACTGTCCATTTCTGTAGTATGCTGTTTGCCCAAGTAATATTTCAATCCTCTGGCCTGTGGAATCATGACCAATCTCCTGTATAATTCTCAACTGTTGCTTAACCTCCAAGGCAGTGGTGGTTAACTTACTTTACATGGAGGCCCTGGACTTTGCCAAATGGCTGCATATAATATTAGAGGAGTATAATGATATAGAAAGTGGTCATAGACTGCAGCTATGCAACAGGACCTACGAACATGTTGCAAGAAATAGAGACCACAGATAAGCAACAGGAGATGGTCAGAGACCATATGTGACCAAACATGCTTGAACTCATTACATGAAACTGCTATTACAGCACCTTTACAAATTAATGCTTCCACATTTGTGCTCCTAACAGCTTCTTCTAAAGTACTGATGCCAAAATAAAAAAAAAATCTCTCTACTGCCTTAAGTAATTAGTTATGTTAAAAAAAAACACTGATTTCTGTCTACAGGGGCCACCAGGACTGCAAGTAGGTTACCAGCCAATATGCTTTATAAAACCAGTTTTCAGCGTGTGTTGTATACTTTACACTATTCCGGCAAAACATTAAAACCTCCTACCAAGTAGTTCCTTCTTGTGTCGCCAAAACAGCTGTGACTCGTCAAGCAATGAACTCCACAGACCTGTCAGATAGCACTTAAGGTGTCCTGTGGTATCTGGCTGCCAGATGTTGGCAGGAGTTCCTCTATGCCACACTACCTTCCTTTCAATGCATTCTGGTACACAAGCACCCAGCACTGATGTGGTCTTGAAGAAAATGTGATTAATCAGACCAAGCCACCAACTTCCTTTGTTCCATGTTCCAGTTCCAAGGCTCATATACCCCACTGCAGGTGATTTAAGAAGTGGACAAGGGTCAGCATGAGCACGATTCAGTTTGAGTTGTGATCTCTAGTCTTGATTGCAGCCAGCATCAATTTTTCAGCAATTGGTGCTACAGTAGTTCCTATGAGGTATCAGACCAATTGGAGTAACCTTGACTTGAGCTTTGGGCACCCATGACCACCAATGTTTCTTGACCTTTTCACTATGAAAGAACCTTTGAAATAACTTTCAGGTCTTCAGGGAACTTTAATTACTATATCCACAATTCACAATAAATTAGTGTGGTGGTCATTTGGAAGAACATCTCCTACATTGCTGAACATTGGGAAGAATATCACCCTTACAGATAGCCAAAAAAGTAATTGGTGTCAGGTAAACTGATGAGAGGTCCAAATTGCTCATTTCACAAGGAACCCCTAGCAACCTCTGGAGGAACCATGGTAAGGAAACTGCTGTAGTCTGTCCTCCAGTTGTCTTTCCTTGAAATACTTTCGGTAGGTACTAACCACTGTATACTTCAAACACCCCACAGGACATAATTTTGGAGATGTCCAGGCCTATAGTCATCTATCACAGTTGTGCTCACCTCAAGGCTTCATGTTTGCTCTTTCTTCTTGCTTCTAACACATAATCTGTAAGAGCTAACTGTTCACTAGTATATCCCACTCCTTGCTACCTAATATATCCAACTCCTTAACAGGTACCACTTTGTCTCCTGGTTTTAACATTTTGAATGAACACTGTAGAGTAGCACAGACCCTTTATTGAAAGCACATTTTGGCTCTTGAGGCATCACCCCCATAAAAGCTGCACGTGGGTCTTGTGCACTACAAATACAGAAGTAGCCCAAGTCTCTATCTGTAATATCTGAGATCACATGACCTTTCCCGTTCCTAGTTTCTGTATTCAGTCCAGCCGTAGCAGAATGGCAATTAACAATAGATGACACATAGATAGTTGCTAAAAATTGTAATTTGACCATTACATCGCCTGTACAGCAAACCGCCTAAAAAGTTCCCTCCTTCCAATATGTTGAGGCAGAGGCTGGAAGCCAAAGAAGTGGGTGTAAGAAAACTGGTGCCACTTAACACAGTGACTGGCAGAGGCTGCTGGAGCCCCATTATTACCTTTACACATACCCACTTAACTGGCGGAGAGAGACAACATTTTCCATCACTTATTACCCGGGTGTTGCTGCATTAGACACAAATCTCTGCTGCTAAAGTGCATTGGGTGGGCGGCCACTTCTGAATCATATTAGAAGCAGAACAATTCTTTTCAATTATCGTTTTATACAGCTTAGACCGTGTTGCATTTTTTTAATTGACATTTGTGACAGGAAAGCTTTATGGCTGTATTACTTTACTAAATATTTTTTGTTATTTGCACAGAATAAGAAAGAAAAATTTACATTTGCTACAATGAGTTAAGGTAAACGCTCCAGCAAATCATCACTTTTTTTTTACAAGCTCCTGCTGCTCTTTTCAGTGACCACAAGTCGAAAGAAAGTCCTGTTTAAGCTACAAGTCCCTGGAATCATAGATAACACAGACTATGGATTGCGTCGGTCGGTGACTGGGCTTCCACATGGAGCTCCTCCATACCTGGCAAAGAAAACCTGTTATATTGTCCTGGATATATTGTGAAATATGAAGACCCAAAGATACAAATAACTATTGTGTGATAAAAATGAGTGTTCTGTCTTACATTGGTCTGAAAATTGAATTAACAGATTGTAGTAAAGGTGTAAAAATGTGTGCCATAAGGACCCCTTGTTTCAGGTTAAAAACACAATCTCATATGCATTAAAAAAAAAAAAAGACAGCACAAAGCCCCTGATAAAAAAAATATATGCAATTAAATTCACAATGGTATGAAAAAGGCATGCAAATATATTTTTGGCTCTACACTTGGGTTATGCTGGTATCTTAGCAAAGTTCCTCCTTAATAACTTTGTGGGATATACGTTCCGTTTTTGTGTCTATGCTCCAATAAAGCAGACACAGGTGACAGAAACCTGCAAATAGCCATGAAATGTCCATAAAATATTGCAAACAATTCTACAATGATCCACTTTTATAAAACATTTGTATATTGCTATACTGTTTTCTTGGTCATTGGTATTACAGTAAAATATTGTCAACCTCTTGCTAACAACCACAGCATACAATCTGCATGAGCCGAGACATGCCAGAGATGACGTGTGGATTCAGCTGGTATTATTAGTGAAATGATAACAATGCCAGGACATGGCAAAGCACACGGAAGACATGTTGTGGGTTAGCAGCTGTAGATGAACTACAAAATCCTTCCCATCTTCCCTGCTGGGATTTGTAACGCGGCCACAGCTAGAATCCAGAGATTAGCTACATGGCTATGTTTGATCCAGGATTTTGGCTGGAGAACTTCTCACAAACCTGGAATAAGCAACTTTGAAATCAGCTGCTGCATGCTTGATCAGTCAGAAACTGCCAGGCAAATAGCTGTGGTTTTTAGGTCAGTAATGGCGTCCTCCATAGATTGCTCATCCTTGTTTTCCATCAATAGGAACCCGTTGCTGGAATATGCTGCATAAAACTGATTCGGTAGCAGAAAACACTGCAAATGAAATATGTATAGTGATTTCATACCAGGTCAGACACTCCCCTTGCATCCTGCAATACCAGGCAGACACCAGAGCTACATATTGGGCCTGATTTATTAAAGCTATAGAAGACTGGACATGATAGACCATTAGGTTCTCCCATGATAGCCTATCTTCCCCAGTCTTGGAGAGCATTGAGGCCCATTGTGCTGCCTGCATTAAAGAATCCAGGGACACCAATGTAAAGCAAACCTGGTATTTGAATACAGCGCCCTGCTTGGTTTGGGGACTCTGGGTGAGATGGGGAATAACGTTGACAAGCTGATGACCTGGAAAGCCTTCCAGTAACAGTAATTTATGCAACAGGTAAACTCCAATCAAACAAACAAAACCCCTTCTAACACAGCTAGTTTCTTTTGCAGTGAGAAACGTCCTCCCCTAATGGCTTACAGCACAATATGGCGGCTTCACCCTAAAAAAAACACATCTCCATTTATTTTCTCAATACAAACCCTTTGACACCTACCTGAACTCTGACCAGCCACTTTAAGATCTACTACTACTGTCAGCCGGCCCTAAAATGTCAGCCATTGGTGCAGGGCAAGATGGGATTTTCTTACAAAGGTTTGCAGACAAACATGGCACAGCTTAATGCAGCTCTGACAATGAATATATATGGAGGCTTTGCTTGGAGGATTGTCTTCTTCATGGCTGCTGTAACAGTTGTAGAAAAAAAAAAGGATGAAATGTATTTCATGGTGGTATTGCTGACAATACACATTCAATAAAATAATAAGAACTGTTTGGTTGAGTATTTATTACGTCAGTCGGCTGCTGGCAGAATTTTTTTTGTACCTGGATGGAAAGTCAAGAGGCCAAAAATGACAACATAATGTACAAACAAATAGTACCCACACATTTTATTTAAGTCCTCCTGACAATTCATTTAAGAACATACTGTTTACATGTAGAAGGGAACGGGAGGGGGGAGGAAAAAAAAATACAATATGTCTATCCTTTCCCTGCCGGAGAGTTTAGCCATACCCCCTCGGCCCGGCTCTCTCTAGCGGAGGGTCAAGCTATAGAAGGATGCCATATACAAAAGATCACGTGACCATATCTAGCTCACCGCATAGATCTATGTAACCACTTGCTTAAATATTAATAAAAATACATTTTTTATGGTTTCTGTGCGACTACAAAAAAAGAGAGAAATTACAATACACATAGAATTTACAATAGGCAGTTTGTTTTTTTGTCTTTTAGGTGGGTTTTATCAATCATCCCTCCCAAAACGCTGAGGCAGAAGGCCGGTTTAATTAAAGGGTCAGTCCAGCAAAAACTAATATTTTTGGTTTAGACCAGATGCTGGAGAGACAATTCATCCACTGGTCTCATCAGGAGCTACAACAATACACGGAGGCAGGAATGTTCTGCCATAATCATTTGCTTGTTTAGGATACGGTTAAACATAAAATGACAATTGAAATCCAACATACACAACGTACTCTGTATTCTCCCCAGCACCTTTTAGCTGGGCGCACCACCCGGAACTTTTCATTAATCACCTGGGTGTTTTTGGTGAATATTAAAAAGCTGGGTTACAAAAATACAAAGACAAAAAATGGGACATAAGGGGGTTAGTTGTAACAAAATATAGGGGAAGGTAGAAAACTGATAAAGTTCTAGGTGTTACTTTTATATTATCTGGGCTTCCTATGGCAACAAGCACTGGAGTCACTAAATTTGCCATGTGTTCCTCTGCCCTCTTTTTGAGCACCCAATCTACAGCTTCTCGCAGCAAAAAAAAAAAAAAAAAAAAGAACACCGTTACCGCTCAATTTAATAATGAGAACTTTTTAGGTTCACCTCAAATTGATAAAAAGGGAACTTTTCCAGTTGACTATTTGGCAATTTGGTAAATAAATGAAAACATTAACACACACAGAGGTAACCATTACAAAAAATTAAAGAAAGTAGTACGAGGTGTGTAGTCAGCTTCAACATGCGATATTTCGCCTGGTTTTTTACAAATGTTCAGAAAAGCTGCAGGTTTGGTTTGTAATTTTGAACGTTCAGCCAATCATCTCTTACCAGTCAAGTGAACACTACCTAGGCATTGATGGTGGGATCTCACAGAGGTCATGTGGTTGGCATATAGGGGGATGAAGATGCCAATTCCAAATGTATTCTATTTGGCATGACACGTAACTCGGCTCCTAACTGATCTACTACCATAGCCATCCACAGTGTTGGTGAACCCAGCAGATGAGGGTATTTGGCAGAGGAGACCAAATCTTACATGGGGTGGGCTGGCATGGGGGCTACATCCATACACTGATGCAGGCATTGTAATGGCTTTTCCATTTCTTAATATCCTGCTAGCTTCCAGTGTAGAAAATCAGCGGAAAAATAAAACCCCGACTGCCTCTCCAATCAGCTTGCGCATGGTGACCCTTATAGTACAATCTTTTTATTTGAGTTCCCAGCACGGCCAACCAGCAGCAGCGGCAGACATCAGGAATCCCGATTCTCCCGGGTACTGAATAGCAACGTGGCCACACAAAATGTAGAGGGAGGGAAGCAAGCTAAAGGCAAGGCAGCAGATGACTCAAACCAAAAAACCTAAACACCAGTTCTGCCGGGACTAACCCTTTAAATCTTTTGCTTTTTTTTTTTTTTGCCTGAAGGAAAGACCTAAGAAAAGTTTGAAGTGTTAGACTTGACACAATTACTACGAGTGGCACTGTATCACCATTTTGTGTACACGTCACATGATCATCAGAACATTACATTTAAAAAATAGATCTCAAAATTTCGACATTCACACGCGCTCACACCCCCCCCATGAGCTGGTTGGAGAAGCCGCCACAGACACCTGAATCTGTAGTGCATGATTGTAGTTTTTGTCTTTAAAAGCAGCTCAAAGTCTATCAGAGAACAGAGTTACTCCATAGGTGGGCAAGTCATCTTTTCTGTATCCCCCCCCCCCCCCCCAAATTGTCTTTTTAAACAGTAGCGTCTTTTAAACAAACACTGTGATTGGTTAAAACCTTCTGAAAACATCAGTTTCTGTGCAAAAAAGGAGAAAAATAACATTTCACAAAACTGCAAGCTAGTAAACCAGTTTTAATATAAATAGTTCACATTTTTTTTTTTTTGACCGATTATTGTTTTCGTCGGAAGCCTTTGGAAAAATGAGGAGTTGCTGTAACGTGCGCCGTGAGTTGCTGTAAATGATCAGTAGTCCCGGTACTGACGGCCTGTAGCGGACGAGCTCCCAGGGAGGTTTTGTCCCGAACGCCTGTGGAATGTTGGACTGCTGTAGGTGGGAAGTGGAGTCTGGTGGAGCTGTCCGGGTGGGTGTCATGCTGCGAGCAGAGTCTCGGGAGGAAGCCGCAGGTCTGCTGACTACTGCATGGTCCGCTGTACTGCCCCCTGGTGTCTGCAAAAGATTACTCAGCCTGCTGTGTGGCTGGGTCACGTCATCTGTTTGCTGGGAAATAGTTCGGGTCCAGGTAATTGTAATTGGTGGCATGGGGCATGCAGTAATCTCGATCTAGGAATGTCTCTGCCTTGTACACAGGTTCCAGGTGGTGATCCTCTTTGTGAGTTTCTGTTTCGTACAAACTGCAAGGAAAAGGAAAAATTATTGTATTCGCCATTTACCCAAGTAACTGATGGCAGAAATTAAAGACTATCGCCACTGTAAAAAAAAAGCAAAACCCCAACTAAGCTACTTTGCCCCCAAGTTACTATTGATAAGTATCCAAATTTACTGAGCATGGAACTTACATGGCAATGCACAAACCTGATGGAGGCTGCACCTTCCTCAGAGAAGCCCCAACACCACTTCTGCAAGGCAGCTATACACTTTCAGTTTGAACCAGCACCAAATCTATCATTGCCACAATTTTGGGTTGCATGACACCAGTTCCTCAAGCTAGGGAAACCTAAAGCATCCATGCACACTGATCATTTGCATTTAATGGAGTCTGGCAATGCATTCCAAAAAAGAAGAGCTGGAAAATGCAGGTAATGGTTTGTGTGAAGTGAAGTGGAGGATAAACCTAACAATTAGAGACATTGCAGTTCATGAGGATACACAGACAGACAGTACAGAGTTTTATCTTTTGGTATATTTCAGCAAGTTGCTTTCCCCCAGCACCTTTTAGCTGGGCGCACCACACGGCACTTTTCAGTAACCCCAGGCTGTTCTTGGTTGGTTACTGAAAAGTTGGGTCACAATACAGGAGCCACCTGCCTTGCGGCATCTTCCTACCCATCCTAAATAAATACAAAAAAAAGATTTCATTTTCATCAGGGACCTGTTCAAATGCTTAGGGCTCCAGGCATTATTCACACACTCATTGTTACATATAAGCTTAAGTGGAAATAGAATAAGCTGGGTTGAAACATATATAGTCAAAACTAACATACTGATGCATCACAAGCTGTCACAACATAGTAATGTCTTGTCAGAATTGTACACGGAGAGGCCCCTAATAATACGGCATATAATCCCCAGAACCAAAGCAGAATAGTTACAGAAGAGTATTTATCAGTATATTATGCTGCCTACTATTACTATTTTGTCCCAGTGTCAGGTTCCCTTTAAGCAGCCTTGGCTGACAGAACACTCACCAGTCCGAGCACGAGTCACAAAAGTCCACAGACATTTGAGGAGGACAGTCCTGGCAATGCCACCGGATACCCTGGATTGGTTCTGTTCCGCAGTTATCACACTGTAAAATAGCAACATGAAAATTTGAAGCTAACACAGCCGACAAATATAAAATCACACGCACAACCGACTATAAATAATGTTTAATACAAGAGCTGTGCATAACAAAAGCATTTACACATCACTTAATTGAATGAAGAACATTAATATCCCTATTTAATGTACAGCGCTGTGTAATATGTTGGCGCTACATAAATACTATAGGAATAACAATATTATTACTACTAATGACAGCCCTGCACAGATAAATTTTGCCTTATTACACCCCTGATTTGGTGATCAAATGTGGATTTCAAGCAAGGACTGGCCTTTTAAGGCTCACTAGAACTTTAAATATTTATTATAAATGTTAGAAATCTTTGTGCAATGACTGCACAGAGGCAATAGACAGCTCACCCCTTCCTACATTCTCAGGGTGGCAGAAAGCCTTGTTAGCAGTGAATGCCGATAATTATATTGCCCCAAAATGATGCAGTGAATGGAAAAATGAAATTAGCAGAACCCAGAGATGGGAGAAGGAAGCTCTGGCAATCAATAAACAAATTATTGTCTGTTGATTCTCCATTTACTTGCAATAACTAGTGCTGGGGCAAAACACAAAATGATCTTCCATGCTCACAGCTGTATTTATTTTAGATTTACACAGTGCCACCTGCTTGGAAGAACCGGGCACTGCAGAGAGCTCTTCTCTCCTCCATAGTCTGCAAACAAAGAAATAATTAGCAGCATTAAACAAACACACTCCGTCTCAGAATGAACTTACTGTGAAGCCAACGTGCTGCACAAAGCCACTGCTGGCCTCCATCTCGTGGAGTCTTCGCTTCTTCAGTTTTTTCAATTCAAGTAGCTCTTTATACTCTGGTAAGCCACGGCAAGCAGCGGGAATGGACTCCTCATCCTGCAGATGGGAACAGATAAGTGTATGAACAATCAGAGTGACAAAAGGCTTTCTAAAGGATTACTTATATGGATATTTAAAGGTTTGACTGGAATTCTTAACAGTGCAGTGACAGCAGTGTCCTAAATTTAGTGTAAAAAAGCATATCCAAATTTAAAAAAATAAAAATAAATTCCCTAGTACTATCTGACAAAAGAGACAAGCAACGTCCCTAACTCCCTGGCTCCTGGTGACTTTTCAAGTTTATAAACTTCATGGCACGTGTCATGCAGCTTAACGCTCGGAGTCGGACACAGAGCCAGCCGCAGGGGATAATTTAACACCTGAGTGGCCGGGGATAATGCAGCGTTCTTCTCAGAACGTAGGGAAGAAGCTGTAAAAGGGTGGTCAGGGAATCACATGACAAACTTAGTATTCCCAGATGTTATTGCCATGAGAATCCAGTAACCCCAGGTGGTACGCCCGGATGGAACACTGTAATGTAAATCCTTACTGCGATGAGGATGGCGCCTTCCTAGGATGTAGCAAATATAAATCCTGGACCTGTCATCGTTGCAGGGCGACTGCACACAGATTTGTGATATAATTGGCAAGTGTACTCTGTATACTTACTGATCATGGCAGAAACTCACCACCCAACGAGTTTAGTTACCCTTTAAGGCCAATCTTTCCTAGAAAATCAAATCTGCCATTGCTTATGTCCTGCAAATGCTGCTTTGCTGCTTTCCAACTTTAAAACACTATTCTAAACTAGTAATCTAAAAACTAGTTGGAGATCAGCAACCATGGAATGAATATTCTGAAACGGTTGTTAAATTGATGGGTGGCCAACATTAGCGATAATGATAACTATAAATATGAAGTAAGGGTCAGTGTTAGTGGGATGTCGCTTGCTTTTGAAATCTTCCCACTATACAAGTCTATGTGAATGATGAAACAACCAGAAGCAAAAAACACTTCTGGTAATCTGCAGGTCAGATGAATCTGTCAATTGATGGTAAATGATTTCAGAAGAAACTTAATCTGATGTAACAAACATCACATTTGCCAATCAAAGCCCCTCAACAGCTGTCCTTACAATGAAGTTTAAATGCAAGGCATCCAGGTATACATCCTGCAAGTAAAATGATAAAATATTGCAAACAGCCATAGTATATTATACATTTTCTGGAAAATCCGATTTTCAGTAGTTCTGAATACTGACTGTATATAAAATATATCTGTAGCAGTAAATATAACAAGGTGACTGCAAACAGAATATATCTATAAAATAGCAAAGGAATACAGGAAAGGTTTGAACACAAACATGTCGATCACAATTACCGAGACATCGTCGTCTTCGTCAGCAGCTGCGTCGAGGTCACGGAAACTGGAGTGATCGTCGTCCTCCTCCTCCATATACACAGGTGGCTCATGGGATGTCATGAAGGTAGAGGGTTTAAAGAGATGTTTGTTGAGGACATGCTGTCGCTTACTGGGAGGCTGAGTGTAAGAACAGAAAACAAATTAACAACAATTTCTCATTAAACCATTCATTTTAACAATCTTCCCATAAAATGATATTTGCATCACATGTGGTTTTTTGCCTGATCTTTTCCTGTAAAAACGTCCCTTGGGAAGACATCCAACAGCTGTAAGACAGACGCTGGGTGCCACCATCTTGGTTATGATGTTAATAATTGTTAAATTATTAATAATAATAATTGTTAAATTTTACAAAGTAACATCCTCGCAGGATACTCCTTAGGTTTTTGGATGTGAGTAATTTAGGGCTTGGTAGAAAAATAAATCAATCAGGAAAAAAAAAGGAACATGGAAAATTTTTTTTTATTATATAGGTTTATGCACAGTGGTTTATGCGACAGTGTGGCACATAGTAAGCCATCTCTTATATAGGAAAAGTCACCACTGCAAAGGAGGAAATAGTTCAATTTATTAAACTCTGCCAATGATGTGAAAAGGAGACTACAGCTCCACTTGATGACTAACTAGATTAAAATATGTAGTAAGACCTTATTATTATAACACAGTATTTATATAGTGCCAACATATTATACATAATATGCTGAGCTGTACAAAATCCATATTCCATGTCACTAGCTGTCCTTCAAAGAGGCTCACAATCTAATGTCCCTCCCATAGTCATATGTCATCACCACAGTGTACAGACAATTTTTGGGGAAACCAATTAACCTAACTGCATGTTTTTGAAATGTGGGAGGAAACTGGAGTACTCGGGAGGAAACCAACGCAAACACAGGGAGAATCTGCAAACTCCATGCAGATAGTGTCCTGGCCAAGATTCAAACCTGAGACCCAGCACTGCAAAGGCCAGAGTGCTAACCTCTCATCCACCATGCTGCCCCACTATCATATCACAGAATAATACATATATTTACACATATATTGTGCATTGTGGAGATAGGCAGGCATTATACCCTCACACTTGTTTACCTTTTTAGAATACATGTAAAGGTTTGGAGTTCTCCCTGGCACGGGAATGCCAGCTTTGGTCAGTTTTATAAAGTACTTCTGCACTCGGCTGGCAACCTGTGAAAACAAATCACAACCAACAAAATACTATTAGTCAGAAGAATAACTTATTTCCCAGAAAGGCTGCAAGTTTAAAAAAAGAGACTGAGACTAAGCTCTGATCATTTATTTTGTCTTTTAACATTCGGCTCTGACACCATCATGTCTATGGCATGCTTATACCTAATATATAGCAACAAAAAGCATCAAATGAGCAGAATTTTGACCAGGAATTTTAACATAAAATTTTTTATTTGACCTCTATCAAACATTATCTCAGAACCCTTCAGATGTGTTAGATTTCATGTCACACAGAAGCCTTGTGAAAAATGGAATTGCAACACATGAGAAATTGTTCTAATGATGACTTCAAGGAGATTATAAGCAGTATTTTTGTTGGCATATTGCTCTAAGATGGAGGTGTTGAAAAAAATAAAGGGATTTGAAAGTTGTTACTCTACAGTCCCTAGTGAAACACACATTACAAGGAAGTGTATTCTTGATGTGCAATGTGGTTTTCGCCAATAAGGCGAAACGCGCCAGTATTAAAGAGACTTTACCTTTATTGTTTCAAGTAACTGATCCTCATTAAGAACTGAACAGAATGATGTTACTCCACTTTTTGAAGTGCTTGTATAGATTAACACCCCATGTTACCTCGCATTTGAAAACGAGCTGGGGTAACTAACAATACTAAATCATTTGTTACTTTGTTGAAAAAAAAATGGATAAAGAATTTATTGTTTGCGTTTGCAAAATAAGACAAATAGCCCAAAAAACACCCACTGTCTGTTTCTCTTTTTCTTCAAGATATGTTACAATGTATAGGGGTTGGCAATGTTAATAATGACTGACTATAAGGGAAAATAACTACACTCAATTACTTTTATTAAAACTGAAGGTTACACCATGGAAATTTGCAGTAGTAAAATGCTTTTCAACATGTGGATTATACAGTCCCAAACATAATACCAGTTTCAATATTCCTGAAAAACCAGACTCTGAAAGGTGTTGAATATAAACTGCAATTGAAAGTTATTTACGTATCATAAGTGTGTTTCCCCTTTTTTTTTTTTATTTAAAATATGCTTTTTAAATATGTAAAAAAAAAAAAAGTGAACTAAAATTTTTACCTTACATAAAGGGTAGATGACACTTTTTATGTAAGGTAAAAAATTACCTTCTTCTTTTGGGGATGCATAGTGAAATCTGCATTTTTTTCTCATCAACGTCACCCACTCTCGCACCTGCGTAGTGCAAGATCGGGTGATGCAGGAAGAAAGGAGAGAAGATGGTGCCGGGACAACACAGGACCTGATCCAGGAAAGCACAGAAAGAATCAACAGGTCTTCCAAGGTAAAGGTGATTTTTTTCCCCCAGTTTACTTTTGCTTTAAAATCCTTTAGTTATGTTGAGTGTATGTTAAAGAAAAGTTGGATGTGGCACCCGACTTCACACCTGTCCCTTGTTTAACAAAAAAAAGAGCGTTGCATATGGTTTCATGCAACTAAATGACAGCTCCAGTAACTCAGAGCAGGGATGTCTTTCTTTGCTCCTAACAACTGTGCATAGTAGGAGGGGAGTAAAGGATAGGAGTACGTATGTGCTATGGGGCATTATCAATCCTAATCTAAGTTCAAATACTAAACTCACTATTGGCGCTGGCTCTCTTTGTCTGTTGTAAAACCCTTTGGCTTTAGAAACCCTATCATAGAAAATTCCTATTGACTGTCCTGCAGAAGGGGTCCTCTAAAGATTTAAAAGTCTACAGGTGATGCACTCGGCACAAGAGGACCTCTCGGCCGAGCCGGTGAAATCACAAGTGCAGGACAGGATTAGCAGTTCCTCCACCCCAAGAACAACCAATTGACCTAGACAGGGATTTTACATGGGCTTTAAATTGTTTTGCCTAGCAAGGGTGAATTTCAGGATCAGTGCAACGATTACCTAAAGACAGCAGAAAACTCTCACATATCCCCAGGTATGTTTGTATGACATAGAAGAATGGCACAAAACAAATTACCTGTTTAGATGTCCTGTTTCCTAGCTCCTCAGCGATCTTTTGCCACCGCTTGGACTCCACTTCTTCCGGGGGGTACTTCAGAAGCAGCTGCTCCAGTTTTTTCTAATTAGTCCATAAAATATAACAATGACGCACACAGTGTCTCTCAAAAATCGGAATACAGAAGAATAAAAAAAAAACTAGAATAGCAATTTAAAGGACTGGTTCCCTTACCTGTTCTTCCACTGTCCACAACTGATTGAAGGTTCCTGGCTTGGGGTCCATACAGAGCCTGCCTCTTACCTGTAATATAACAAATTATAATCAGCTAAGAACTCCAGGAAATAAAAATGATCACAGAGCTGCTGTATAACAGCATGTTTCATTCAGCTGTATTTAGTCATTATCGTTTTAATGCTCAAAGAGAGAAAGGATTTGTGTGTTCTTTTTACTTGCCAAAAAGTGAAACAATTTAGCATTTACACATATATTTTATATGTATTATGTGTAGCCAAGCAGGAGGAACTTTGGACTTTGACCCAAACTACTATTGGGGTGACCCCAACCATTTCATGGAATGAATCTGTTTGACAATTTTTTTTCTTTTTTAAAAAAATTGACTGCCACCATTTTACTATCTAATTTATAACATAAAAAGCCATTTTCTTTTATGGTGGCAATCAATGCTTCAAAATGTCATATAATATTAAATTCAAACTGGCAATCTGTAGCTCCGTTCACCTGAATGAAGATGAGGTTTGCCAAAAATGTAGCAGCGAACATTTACATTTACAAGTTGCAATCTGAGTGTCTGGTCATTGACTATAAAATGGAGAAATACATTTGGTGATCGACTAATAAATTCCAACAGCAAAAGCAGCAATCCTCCTGAAAATAGCAAACTTTCAAGATTACTGCTGCTTTAATAAATACGGCAACGTGAAAAGTGGAATTATTTCTGTAAAAATAACACCAATTGTCTTGCAACCAGCAAATGATATTTTATTTTAATTTTATAAAGAGCCCTCAATTGCAAATAGACAATTAAAGAGGAATACACAGCTGTAATAAAGCTACAGAATTTTGGGGCTTGCCATCATGGAATATAGGCTGAAAATTTTGACAATTTTAATGGACCTGAAAGCTGGTGCACAACACCATTACATTGCTCACAATGCAGTATGTATGCTTCTTCACCATCACATGTCACCTAGATGCAAAGTCCCCCTCCAAATCTTTCCTTTACCTGGGACATGTTCACTGCAGTGCTTTCCTGGCCATCGCTCTGAGGCAGAACAGAGTAACAGGACGGTTCTCCATCTTTTTCCCCTGTCCTCTGGGAGTTGTTGTGTAGTCCAGCTGTATAGATTAAAGCAAATACAACATTCTGTGTTAGTGCTATTATTTTCTGAGGAAAGAACATTTTTGTAGATGTAATTTCTACCTGCATCACATTTGGTTTGTTAAGGTAATGCGTTTTTAAACCATTGTCATTTTTCCTAAAAAGGATACGTTTTCATTTTTTGTTGTATTTTAGCATTGTCAATCCCTTACAAACTCTTTGCAACCACTTTCTGCCTACATACACTCCAGTGGGCCATGTCTGCATAATGCATATTGAAAGGTTCTCTTCAATGCTAACTTTCTACTGTAAGCAATCATTCCTGAACTTATTTTAGAGAATGCTAAATATGTGGATATAAAGTCTAGCTTTTAGTTTCAGTTACACACCTGAAACAATAACAATAACATGGGGTTTCTATCTAAAGTCTGAAGTCTGTGTGACAGCAGAAATCCTCATTATCCTATAAGAGCAAATAGACAAGGACCTTTACGACAGGAGAACCAGATAAACTATATATTTAAAGGGAACCAGTCAGACGTCAGCTGTTTGGTTATAAAGTGTGAATAAGATTAAAAGAATCAAAAAACAGGATGAACTAAAGAATCTGGCTCAGCGAGACCTCAGTTATATTTTTTACTAACCTTTATCAAAAATTAACTTCACTCTTCTCGAATTCCGTTTCCGGTTTCTAAACTCTCTTTCAAAGTTCCCAAGAGCTGAAGTATACTGGTCCCAAGAAATGTCTGGTAACTGGACGATCCTCTGAGGGCGAGGAATCCCAATATCCATCTAAGTGCATTAAAAAAAATGATTATCCATGCCTCTCCAGCTAGACAAAATACACAGAAGCCTCAATGTACCTTCTGAATGC
Source organism: Pyxicephalus adspersus (assembly GCF_032062135.1). Taxonomy (NCBI): domain Eukaryota; kingdom Metazoa; phylum Chordata; class Amphibia; order Anura; family Pyxicephalidae; genus Pyxicephalus; species Pyxicephalus adspersus. The sequence goes on from NC_092865.1 coordinate 11,764,830, forward strand.
TTTCTGTCCTATTGTTCAGGCCTGGGATACATCTGTTTGGTTCATGCTAGTGTGTTAGCACATATTTATTGACGGCAGTAAGGAAGCTCCATCATACTGAATGGGCCACCAATACATAACAAATGTGGACCTGAAGTACATTACTATATAATCACCTATATATTACTTAGCACGCTACAGTTGTGGTGCACGGAAAAGTTGGTCAGATAGCATCTAATACACAACTTCGGCATCTAATACACAACTTTACTTGAGCAGTGGTTGCCATTTTACAATAGCACAGGTAAATTATATTTTCAATATTAATGGTCAGAGAAATAGAAATGAACAATAAATATGATTTATGCGACAGACAGCAGAGAGTTACACAGCACAGGTTTATGGGAATTCACTCTCTCTCTTCCATTAACTTAACAGGGTGGTCTGGGTGTGCAGTCCATGGAGTGAATAAGTCACAACATATTTTTCCTGTCCCTGTACCCTCATACCACCTTCTTCTTTTTTCATTTCCTCCTTGCGATCTTTGACTATCTTGTTTGGTTGGACCGGGGTGAAGTAAACCGTGCGCAAGAGTTCATTCATCCCTGGCAGGCATGGAGGAAACTAGGAATGCCAATCATCCATGCAACCAAAGCTCATGCTGTGCAAGAACAGCTCAGCTTTTTGTGCCAGAAACCCAGAACAATCAGGCAGGTGGAAAAGATATTTGCCGCAGGGACATCGCCTTTCCCTTTCTGATATAATGACTGGCCTGATTATGAATTCTTAAAAGTGGAACTGCTTTAAGTAAGGGCTACCAATTGAGGAGCCTGGTCAGCCCAACTAGGTGGGTGACTGGTCTATGCAATGCCCCCTAAATGCCTACATAACACAGGATGCCCGGGTTCTGCTTTAAGGTGAACGGACTGAAAAAACAGACACACATGCACAACTGCAGTGTTGGCTGAATACCTCAACAACAGTTACCAACAGTTAACAACAGCTAAAATGGTAACAAAATAATTTCAGACTATACCCCACCTTCTTTTGAAGCTTCTCCACAAATACAATAGGATCGAGCAGCGCGTCTTTCTGATGCTGGGCTAACGTCTCAATGTCTAACACAGCTTGTGAGCGCTGAGCCTCCAGCACCGAGATAGTCTGTAAAAGCCTCTGATAACTGCAAAGAAAAAAATAGAAAGGAAAAATTACAAATAGTACACATAGCCTAAGTTTTTGGCAGAACACACGGCAACCGCACAGAAATCCATTACATCAAGTGAAATGAAGATTCTTATATACACAGTACAGAATATGTTATTAAAAAGAATCGATAATACCAAACATTAAAGGGTAAGTCTATGCAAATTAGCCTAACATGATAAAATGTTCCTTTTTACTTTTACCCTTTTACTTACCTAATCCCTCATTCTCACAAGATTCCTCCTCTTGTAAGACTGCTTCACCAAAGCCAATTCTCTAAGGCAGCTTTGCTTGACCTTTTTCATCTGGGGGAACCCTTGAAATAATATTCAGGTCTTCAGTACATTAATATGGTGGCCAGTGGGAAGAATGTCACCCTTACAGACAGCCAAAATGATATTGGCGTTCGTTAACCTGACCTGAGAGGTCCAAATTGCTCATTGCTCAAGGAATCCCTAGCAACCTCCGGCGGAAACCTGGCTGAGAATCCTACATCATTTCCTACAATACAGGTTTAGCAGTCCTGCATTGTTCGAGAAGATGCCAAGGGCCTACCAACACCCTGAAGGGTAAAAGAGAAAAACAGAGTGCCAGCTACAGGTGGAGCAAGGGATAGGAAACTTAAGTTTTTTACCCCACACCTTACTGGGAAAAGGGCCATGAAATCTGCACATAGCACATTCGTTCAGTAGCTCTAGGTAACTGCATATAAAGGAATAAAGCAACACCGGCCAATGAAAACACCGAACAACTTCAAATCCAAATGCTGTTAGGTACTGTGAACTGTAGAAAACTTGCGGTCTCACTGAAACTTAAACATACATATAAAATTCCCATTATGTGTATTGATAAGTGACAGGTTCCCTTTACAGCTTTGGAGTCAACAGTGGGTGCTTGGAGTGGCTTCTATGCCACCTAGGTATCGACCTGGTCCACCATTGGACAGGAGTTGGTAGATTGTTTCTTGGTTTGATGTCATGGAGGTGGCTTCAAACAACGAGTGAAAGTTACATAAATACAGTACATGTCTTGAGATTGACAGAGTACCAACCGAGGAAAGCAGGCCCACCTATCTTTCCTTATGAACTGAGAAACATTATACTCCATCTATGTTTCTCATTATACCTATGCACTGTGGTTGAAGGTTGATAAAGTCCAGTAAAGGTCATTTAGTGGTTATCTTGCATAAAGCTGCGTACACACTTGCAATTTTTGTCGTTGGAAAGGATCTTTCACGATCCTTTCCAACGACAAGGGGCTGCAAGATGCATGAACGATGCTGTACATACAGCACCGTTCATGCTCTATGGAGAGGGGAGGGGGGAGAGCGACGGAGCGGCACCCTGCTGCACGCTCTCCCCTTCCCTTTCATTACGATCAGCTGTCGTCCATCGTCCGTGGATCTGGCAGGTCAGTCCGGACGATGGACGACACCGACTGTACACACGGAAGATTTTCGCCCGATAATTGGCCGATGCCGATTATCGGGCGATAAAAATCTGCCGTGTGTACGTAGCTTTAGTCCTATGTCCAGCGACCCCTGAGCAGTAACCCCGGAGTCACACTCGGGGTAGCTAAACCAATGTAAAACAATGATAAATTGAGTCTTACCTGATCCGCCGGCGTCCTTCTTCGCGATACTCGTCTTCTTTCTTTCTCTAGTCGTCTCCCTCTGCATCTGATGAGTCACCAGGAGTTCCTGGTGACGTTAGTAAGTGCGGACTTTCCGTTCGGGGAGTGGCGGGAAATTCAAAAGCATTTGTATTGCATTCAATACAAAATAACTGTATTTAATGCAATACAGTGGATTTATTTAATTTATTATTTTGACATGAATTTGTGTTTCAAACTTTAATATACTCCGTGTTCTCCCCAGCCCCTTTTAGCTGGGTGCACCACCCGGCACTTTTCAGTAACCACCCGACTGTTTTTGGGTAGTTACTGATAAGTTGGGTCACAATACAGGGGCGGCCCCCTGCCTAAAAAAACGTTTTGGGTTCAATATACTAGTATACCAGTCAAAATACTATAGTATACTATTATACTGTAAAATAAATTTTCATGAAAAATGTACCGCTTTTAGACAAATAAAACCGGACAGAAATGAACCGCTCAGGAGGTTAAAGCGTACCTAAACTGAATATTTTTACTTTACATAAAAGGGTAGACAACTCTTATATATAAAGGATTACCCCTCAATGCACTCACAGAACAGATTACATTACTTTAAAAACTGGATAAAAATGATGATATAATATTCCAGTCCAGCTAAACCCAAAATTGAGCAAGGCAAGCTAATAGCAGTCAGACTTATAAATCAATACAAACATTGTATACAAGCAAAGCTGTGGACAGAATATTTCATGAGCCAAATGTGCTCCCACACTGCACTACAGCTTATTTCCTCAAATCTCTGAAGTCAGCCATTGAGAGAATAATTCAAGTATGAAATCTGAAGCAGGAAGAATAATAATAGTCTGACTACATTTCCCAGTCATTAAAGTAGAACTAAATAGGAATCCACGATGACCATCACTCCAATAAATCCTCACCTATCTTCATTTCTATCCACTGGCTTACTTTTTAGATATTGGGTATTGGCTTTCAGCAGCTGGTTATATGTGACCTTTCTATTTCCTCTATGTCTCAATGCAGACGATGTAGACATAATAATAACCAATAACATTCCATGGATGTTCTGCTGGATTCTCAGCTGATAATTACAGCTATAATAAACACTGCGGCACAGAACGACATTAGCTATAGAAGTCTTGAGAGCTGCAGTCTGAGAGGATTTCTCCAGCCAATATTACAACAAAAGCTCTGTTTATTGAACCTAAAGGGGTGTATTTAATAAAACTGTTACATGGGTGGCTCAAAATAAAACGGGTACCCTAAGACTGTTTTGCAAGGTGTCCTGGGATCTTTTCTGACTCCAGGCACGTATAAAACCAATGCAGCTTTGAATTTGATAAGAGATCCTTGAATAATATTTTTACATGTAAGCAGTGTAAATATTTGAATTTTACTTGGTGTTGGCCTCTTGCAACCCCTGCGCTGTTCAGATTCAGGAAGAAGCCACACAAGGAACCAAATCAGCGGTGCCACAATGCACAAAGTGGATAGGAGAAATCAAAATGGCAAACTATTCGGTTCGCTGCTTCTCTTTTCACTATCCAGTTGTAGGATGGGAAGAGATAAAACCTGTGGAGGATGAATAAGGATACCTACACACGTAAGAGTCTCATAGTCGGACGAGAATCAGGGAAGGTGAAGTGAAGGGGAGAAAGCCCAGCGGGGTGCCAGTCGTTCTCCCCCACCCCTCTCCACAGGGTTGAACGGTGCTGAATGTACGGTGCTCATTCAGTTTTGTCGTTGGAAAGGATTGTGAAAGATCATTTCCAACGACAATTATTGCACGTGTATATGCAGCCTAAATTTCAGAAGTGAGTGGTCAGAATTACAAATCCTTTTCCAGCTTAAACAAATCGCATATATACAGCTCATACATGTATCTGGCGATTTGCTTGGATATTTGTATAAAATTATCATGAAATGGTAACTATGCTTTAAGCAGAACTAAACCCATGATACTCACCTGTCCCTGGGTGCAGCCATCCACTTTCTCCTCTTACTAGGGATGATCTTCAGCCATCTTCATTGTAAGGCTGGGATAGTGTCAACACATACAGGCGGGCAGGAGTTCATTCCCGGTACAAGAAAGGAAAGCTGGAATGCCAGGCATGCACAGTTCAGCTTTTTCTGACACCCGGATCTATCAGGGAGGTAGATTATTGCAGTAGGGACATAGCCTGCCACTTTCTGAAATAATGACCGGCCTGATTGTGGATCTTTACTTCTATTATAAGTCAGGGCTTTAAGTTGAGGAGACTGGACACCCCGACCGGCAATGGGTGACTGGTCTACTCAATGCCCCCTAAATGTGTACACAACACATGGTTTCCTGTAGATTTTATTCTCTGCAGTGCTGGAAACTAGGTTATGAAATCACACAAATTTCGGGCCCCCAACTTTTCAGTCCAGAAAACATTTTGGGGACCAAGCATGGACTTTAGCAAGCATAAAAGGATTTATATTATGTTTTCCCGCTGCAGCAACCAGTTAGAGGGAGGTGAGGACACTGTTTGCAGAAGGGTGCTTTACTAGAGTGGAGCATTTAAAAAGAACCTGTAAGTGGGTCCTTACGGCTGACACGCTTGCACAGTGAAGTCTCCAGACGGTCATCCTAATCCACTAGTTAGCGAGGCTATGACCTGGAACTAGCACAAGCCATCGGAGTTCACGCTTGGATCGCTGCATGCTTATTCCCCCATCAGAGCTTTATCTAAAGCCAACATCAGGATGAGAGCCTCATGGCCTGCAACTTTATTCAATTGATATTCCTAAATAACTTATTTATATTTCATTTGGATACCAAAGGGAATAATTAAAATAGGCTTCAGGCTTAAATAGAAATAAAGTTCCACTTGTAAGTTTGTATGATCAGGCAGGCGAATATTGCAGTAAGGCACAGGCGATTATTGCAGTAAGGGACAGGCAGATATTGCAGTAAGGGGAAGGCGATGTCTCTTCTGCAATATTGTTTCTTACCTGCCCGATAACTCAGGATTCCGGAAATCAATGCTGAGCTGCGCATGTGCAGCATCAGCTTTGCCTGCCGGGAAAACACAACATGCTTCCCTTCCATGTGCCAGGGTGAATGAACTCTTGCTCAACTATGAAGCAGTTAAAGTTGAAGGGTCATTAAAATAAAAAAAATCACGTTTACCCTTAATTCAGCAAAACCATAGATGCCTCCACATTTGGCATTGATTCAGTCCCGGGCTGTCCTTGATTCTTCCTTCATCCCAGAGCGGAGGAAATTCTGGCCAATGACACCTTTCTTCCTTCTGCCTACATCACCCGATCTCGCACTGCACAGGTGTGAGATTGGGTGACGTATCCTCCTGCATGCATGAGATCAACACTATTTTTTTCATTGTCCCTTCTGTGCATCCCTCCTGGGATATGTGATGTAGGTATCCCAGGAGGCTCTTCAATCCCGTGACGGTAAGGTCAGAGGCCGAAATGCCTCCCTTTTAGGTAACGAATTTAAGGAAAACAAAAAAAGTTTTTTTTACTTAATATAAAAGTTATCCGCTCTTCCATATAAAGTAAAAGTTGTGGTGAAAGATCCACTTTAAGTCATCCAGACACAACCAATCAAGGAGGCGGAAGATAGCTCGAAAGATGAAAAACAGAAACAAGATGGTGGAGCCGGAATGCAGACAGGTAAGTCGGTTGGGTTCAGTTCCTGTTTATTTTGCTATCTGTGCCCTATTCAACACAACAGGAACTGAATTAAAATCTCTCCAGAGTGGAACCTCCTCTTTATAGTCACTGAAAAAATGTTCCTTTTATTCCTGTTCTGGTGACAACTAACAATTTAGAATTTTCCCTCACGGTTATTCCCAGTCATAGTGGTCTCAAATAAATTTAGACAAAGAATCTCTAGAAGAGGAAACAAATAGAGAAAATATCTGACTGAGGCTCTAATCCCCCTCATTTAAAAAAAAAAAAAAAAAAAAAGCATTCCAAGTGTGTCCAGCTTCTACATTTTATATCACATGCGCCAGGTTTAAAGCTTATCAACAAAATTTTTAGTTTATATAAAAGAGTAAAAAAAATTGCTTGTCCCCCACAAAAAAAAAGGGTGAAGCCCCTGCCCCTCTGTCTTTACCGCCACAGTGAATAGGAGCGCAGAGCTTTCTGCGATACATACGTCAGGTATCCTACAAGGCTTGGGGCTGCTACTCCTGCTTATGCCTGATTTAAGGCACGTGCAGAAGGGGTTTTCAAGGCACTGAAATAAAAAAGGGCCAATATTACGCATGCAAAGTTACATTTACAGCAGGCCACATTACCTGACCTTGCGCCTGCGCGGTGCGAGATCGGGTGACATAGCTAGAAGAAAGAAGAAGATGGCAGCACCTGGTGGGAGAAAGTGCCGGGATAAAGGATTCCAGGACAGTGCTGGACTGAATCAATGCCAGGTATGGAGGGAACTGGGGCTCTTGCAAAAGTAAAGGTAAATGGCAGTGTTTTCCCCAGGAATTTTTTGAAAATGGGTGGGAAGAGGCTGTAGGCAGGTGGCTGCCCCTGTATTGAGACCCAACCCCTAAAAACAGCCGGGTGGTTACTGAAAAGTGCCGGGTGTTGCGCCCAGCTAAAAGGGCCTGGGGAGAACACTGGAAAGTGGTATCTTTTTTTTATTTGTAACATGCTATAACTAGAATCCTCATCAAGGTTGTTAGCTCCCCATTCCCACTCCACCAGTTGTCTAATTGTGACAGAAACTTAGGTGCAAGCCATAAACCTCCGCAATGTGAGCACAGCATTGTTTTCATTCTGTTACACTACTTCCTAGTATCTGTATGGGTTACTTGTGTATTTGTCAATATGATGTGACCTTTGGAAAACAAGACACATAATCCGCTAACTGTCTAAAATGGTTGCAGAGCAGCGCCGGTCAGTGACATGTACATTTGTAAACAAGCAAGGGAACCTTTGGATCAAGGAAACAATGAACACAGAAGTGAATAGCAGAAATCAAGGTTACCATGGTTACACATACTCTTTGTTGTGTTTCAAAGCCACGTGATCGGACTCAAAGAAGTACACATCGGGCTCGTCGTCTTCCTCCCCTGCCGGTTGTACGCTGCCGCTCTCTTTGGCGGGAAGCACCATACACTCAGTGCTGGAGGAAGCGCAGGCAGTTGGCTTATCCTGCGAACACTTTGCAGAAGGACACGTCTGCTTTTTGTCACTTGTAGCCACCGTTACGGCTCCGTTAACAACGGAGGAAAGTTTACCACCTTCGTTGGAACTCTCCTCGGCCTGCCCGTTCTCCCCGCATGGAGAGGCATTTTTGGATGAGCTGTCTTTGACAGATACGAGCTTCCTCGGGGAAGTTCTTAAGGTATATCGATGTTCTTGAGTGTCTGAAAAGCACAGCTCAAGCGAGGGCCCCTCTGCAGTCTCGGACATGGGAAAATCCTCGCTGCATACAGGCTTGTCCTGATTGGGGTTAGGTACATTGTTTGGGGATTGAGCAGCTTGTTCCTTGGAAATGCCATCGCCTACAACGTCAAGTTCCTCCTCAGAATCTCGAACGGTCAGTAGGGCTTCCGAGCAGGAAACGCCTGCCGATTCATTGGTCTGATTGACGCGATCGATAGGCAGGCAGGTGTTTAATTCATGGTCCTGTTTATCTGCCTGTTCCTCGGAGTGCGTGCAAGGCACATTATGGTCTGAAAGACTGTCTGTTTCGCTGGTAGCGGGTGCGGAGCAAGGAGCCAGCGAACTCCCATTCTCCGATAAGTTCAACTCCTTCGAGGAGGCAACTGCACTAGTATTATTCTGTTTAGCACCCCCATCTGAAGGACAGTTATTACAATTTACAGCAGCAGTCTCGTTATCAATACCGTTAACAATCTGATGGTTAAACACGTCCCCATCAGGTAAGGAGGTTTTTACAATTTCCTCAGACTCTGTGTCTGTTTTGATTTCCCTTTGGTTACTATCATCCAGTAAAAGATATCGATTAGCTCGTTTAGAACGGGGTGTATCTGTTTCATGGTCAGATTCAGAGTTCCTCCTATCAGAAAGCCCCTTGTGAAATGTACCGGGCAATTCTTCCTCCGGACTACTGGGTTCCTCAGGACGAAGGTAACGCTTGATTTTTTTCAACACAGGCGACAAAGCTCCTGAGGATTTTTTGTCGCTGTTTTCCACACTGTCTTTGTCGCAACCGTCCTTATCCGAAATAGACAGGCCTCTCTTTCTTGGGCTAACCCAAGATTCCCGAGAGCCTGGTTGTTTGAGTTCGCTGCCTTTGGTTAGGCTTCCCTTTTGGATCTGGGCAGGCTCTGGCCTTTTCTTAGGAGACCTAGATCTCAAAAGCGACGGGGGGATAACCTCGTCGGGGTGAGCGATGCTCCGGTTTCTCAGTGTGCGACCACAGAAGTTTTCATCTAATCCGTTTAATCCTACGGTAGATCTTGTGACGCGAGTCGAGCGGGAAGCAGCCATACTATGGATCACCCAAATCGTGAGATCGACATGATCCTCTCATTGGGAACCCTGAAAGAGACACAAAGACATTATAAGTCAGTGCAAAATGTAATTCTGACATACAATATTTATTAAAAGAACGTCTTCAGGCAAACCTTTATTCAAAGAAGCAACTATTTAGCCCAAGGGAAGCAATGGCCTCCCGTAATGCGAAGACATATATGAAGGAGCCCTGAAGCCATCGTATATAGCCAGTCAATACATTCAATCCTATTTCTGGTATTTAATATCCCATTGCACACACAGATAGAAGGTAGCTGCAGTTTATTATTTAAAATATATCTTCAATCTCAGCAAAAACATCATAATTCATTCCGACCCTCTTCACCTAGTACACTAGATATTCCCAGGGTGCAGACAATCATCTTGGTTACTGGCCGGCCTGCACGCTTTACATGAAAGAGTTATCCCTTGGTCTTTTAAAAAACCCAACTTCCACAAGTCCTTAGAGTATTATTATTAAACAGGATTTATATAGCGCCAACATATTACGCAGTGCTGTACATTAAATTAGGGTTGCAAATGACAGACAGATACAGACAGTGACACAGAAGGAGAGGAGCCTGCCCCGAAGAGCTTACAATCTAAGAGAAGGGCCCTCATCCATTTTTAACACAGGGAAACCCCCCAAAATAACCTTCTGTTCTGTAGGGTTTGGTAAATAGGCAAACAGGTTTTGCCTCCTTTGCAGGGGCATTTCTTGAACATTTAATTTATGTAACACCAACTAATACTGATAATTCAGAAAGGAAAGGGAATCAGTGAGTTAATTAGTATGCTTTTCAGTCATGGCCACCCAAGCCTTTAACATCTACATTAACTTGCCCGGTTAATAACAAGCTAATGAACCTGTTTTCATGAGTTGTTTTATATCAGACCTGGTAAATATTTTGCAGGCAGATGGTTGGTGTGAGGGGCTGGAAGGGTGCTATACCAAGCTAATTGCCTAAAGTAGCATCCCCATCATGCTGAGGCTTGGAGAATAAAGCGGACCTAAACTCAACATTTTCACTTTACATAAAAGGGTAGACAACTCTTATATGTAAAGGAAAAATGTATTTTTTTATTTTTGAGTGCAACATCATTTTTGTTTAAAAAAAAAAAAAAAAGGTGCAGCACCTCCACTTTCAGTCTTGATCACCGTAGCAAATGGAAGCGCAGAGCCTCCTGGGATACCTACGTCACGCATCCTGGGAGGCTCTGGGTGCTCCTGCGCATGCCCTAATATCGGACACGCCTATTAAGGGAAAGTGATGCCGATCTCACGCAAGTGCAGTGAGATCAGATCTCTTTTTTCCCTCCCTTTACAGTGGGTAGGTCACCTGACTTCACACATGCGCAGTTCGAGATCAGTTGACATGCCAAGAAAACCGAAGAACGCGGAAAAGTAAACTAAAGATGGCAGTGTCCTACACTTACTCAGCGCCGGGACAAAGAGAATTCCAGGACGACGCGGGACCAGACGGTGGGAAGGACCAGCACCTTTCAGGGATCTGCAGGATTGTATTGCAGTAGTTTATGGATTTATGAATGATGTCGGACGAGCGCTGTACACGCTTGATTCTCGTTCAATAGTAAAGCAATAATCTCAAGTTGCATCTTTCAGGAGTCTTATTAATAAAACTAGAGCCAGATCTAAAAAAAAGAGCAACTTCCATACTGATTTAGAAATTCATACATGGGGGTGCTAATGCATGGAGAACGCAGCAATGAGAGCTGGAAGTCCTTTTAGAGAACTTCCATCAACAAGAAGAAACATAGAAAATAATGGTGCCTATTGGAAAGGAGGATATTTAATGTTTGTGGACCGCAGGAGATGACATTAGAAGGGACTTTAAAGTGGAACTATTGTTCAGATATCAAAATCTGCAATCAGGAAGGTTCATTAGTTCATTACGTAGGACCAGGCGATGTCCCTTCTCCAATAAAATGCACTTATCTGCCTGATCGCTGTTGTCTTTTACGAAAATGCTGAGCCGCGCGGATTTACCGGCATTGGTATAAAGTTCCGCTTTAAAAAATTGCAATTAGGCAGGTAAGGGTATTTTATTGCAAAAGGAACATCTCCTGCCTGATCACAATTTTTATGGTAAGGGTTTAGTTCTAGGCTTAGTTCTAGGTTAGTTTAATGCTAGGCCCCCAGCATCTCTTCAGCGCCCACTGGCGCTTGCTTCCTGTATGGGCGGGAAAATGGTGCTCTTTCCTAAAGCGTACCTAAACTCAGAAATTTCACTTTACATAAAAGGGTAGACAACCCATTTAGGTAGGGAAAAAAATTCTGTTTTTTGATTTTTAAGGGCAACACCCTTTTTTTAAATAAAAAAAATTTAAAAAAGGGTACTGCACTGCCCCCCACTATTAAATGGGAGCGCACCTGATCTCGCACCTGGTCGGGTGACGTAGGATGAAGAACACAGAAGAGGCGAAGAATGCATTACCCAGAGCGCTGGCTTCCGGACGACGCAGGACCCAATGCAATACACCCCTGGACGGATCGGACTTCGGGAAATAAAGGTAGGTAATTTTTTTTTGGCACTTTTTAGTTTAGTTTCTCCTTAAGCTCCGACTTCTGGAAGTCGCTCACTGCTAGATGAAGCATCCTCCCCTTTATTCCCAACATTGGAATAGAACAAAAGCAAAAGGTGGAAAAGTGAAAGTGGAACTAAACCTGTGATACCTATCCCCGTGTTTAGTTGCACGTTTTTTTCCATGAGGCAAAAATCTCACCACCTAGATTAGCCATTATCCTGGAATGAACTGCCATGCAAAAGTTTTTCCTGCTAACAAATGCCGATCTGCACATGCGCAGCAAAATTTACAGCTGGATGGCAATCAGGCAGCAGTGTTCTCCGCGCCCCCTTTTAGTCAGCGCACCACCCGGCACTTTTTAGCAACCACCCGGGTGTTTTGGGTGGTTACTGAAGAGTTGAGTCACAATACAGGGGCTGCCACCTACATACAATTTATTCCCACCTGGCCTAAAAAAATACCAGGGTTTAACACTGGGCAGGTAAGAATAGTTCCTGTGGAGGAGACATCGTCTGTCTCTTTCTGCAATAACCACCAGCATGCTCATGCATTTTCTAAGTGGGTATTTATGAAGTTTTTGCATTGCCAGGGATTTTTTTATAGAGTTTTTTACAGATAAAAGCGGAGGGGGCTGTATAAGCAGCGGATGACAGTAAAGAGGCGGTAACTGCAGAACGTAAATCAGAAGAATCAGCTAGGAGAGCCACCTCATGAAAAGGCCACAACTCCAAACTTCAGAGAGGAAACAATTCGGAAAACCCTACAACTCAACGAGAAGCATTATTTCTCTCATAACATGCAGTGTTCTCCCCAAAATGTTTTAACTGGGTGGCAGCCTCCATATTGCGAGACAACTTCTTAGTACACCCACAAATATCCGTGTAACTAAAGTGCCGGGCAGTGTGCCAAGCTAAAATGGCCGGGGAGAACACTGAATGCAACCCTAACCATGAGATGATGTTCTAAAAAAGAAAAAAGAGGAACAAGTGGTGTGTTGAGGCTACACTTGTTTGCTGAAAACAATGCAGCCATTTTTTATTATGGGGGGGGGGGGGGTTACTAAATTAAATCTACAGACACTGAGTGCTGGTGCAAGGTCTGCTTTGCGCTCAACGGCTACCTAATAATTCTATTTCTACCCCCAACTGGAGAGCTAAGACCCAAGGCCTGTGTGAATGCCAGTGGGGTATGACACATTATATCTTACTCATAACAGCCCACGAGGAAGGGGCCATGAAAGTGAAGCCCTGCATAGCCCGGACAACACTGGTCACAGCTTCAAGCCCCCTGCTGATCGGGGGTCTGTATTAGGGGTGTATTGGTAATGTTTGCAGAGATGCGTAGCTAGATGGACCCAACACAGAATTCTTTGTAGGAGCGCGGTTGTGTACAAGTACAACCTATGTATTTAGTGCTGGAAATGGCACAGTGTAAATAAATAGTGGCCATAGTAAGAACCCCCTGGCAAGGGTATAGTTTGTGCCAATCCCATCACTGTCACTTTTTTTGTTGTTATACGTATACAGTAATCATTTTATAGCCGTCCATTGGGCTGGATGAGTCTGCTTGGCTTCTATGAATATCACTTCCCAACCTGACCCTTCATAGGAGGGGAAAAATACCCAGGGGGAGTGGGCACAATGCAGCCGTTCCTTACCCCCAACTGATATCATATGAGTCCCCTGACGATTCTCATTGGCTTGGCTATGTACCCTTCCTCTATCGAAGTATGAGTCCTGACCCCTCCCCGACTGGGTATATACCCTTCCTACCCCACACACTCTCCCATGAGAACTGTAACCTACAACAGACCCTCCCCTAGAGTATGTAGCCTTCCCCCACATATAGACCCTCCCCAGGGGAACACCACCATACATACATCTTCACCTGGGTTATGTAATGACCCCCTCCCACAGACTCTCCATGGGATATAAATCCATCCCCTCCTACATACCCTCCATGGGGTATAAATCCATCCCCTCC